>NW_024426663.1:48329841-48470523 GCF_017311325.1 Ursus maritimus
TTTTTTTTTTTAAGTAGTAGGAAAAGAAAAACTCCATGGATAGAAAACAGAAATTGGCTAAGAACAGAAAACAAACAGCACAAGGGCGATGCAGAAAGAAAAGCAGTGCTATTAAATTTTGTGTTCCCAAACATATTACCGGTAGAATTCGAGTAAAAGGCTGTAACTATTCATTTTACGGCAAGGTAGAGCATACCCAATAAAACATAATGATTCGGACCCATTTCTTTCCCTATCAGATATAAGGACACTTATCCACAATTCTTGATTACTTTGTCATGGAACTCTGGGTATTTGCACTGAGGGGCTTCCTCAGAAAAAAAAGTGCCTTTAGGCCAAGCCACCGAGAACTTAAAATATAAAAATATGCTGTGGACGGAACTTTTCTGTTTAAAAAATGTTCAGTCTGTGGGTTTTTTGGTTTGTCTTTTGTCTTTACATATGGTTGTGGTTTGCTGTTTCAACACAGAAGATAGGGCTGTTTTCATTTTACTTGGTTCATTACAAATTTTATTTTAAGGCTCACAAGATCACAAAGTACAATTTAACCCGAATATCCAAATACTGTTTTGTGAGACAACAGTTATACAGAGGGAGTACCTTTAAAATTGTCTGTGATGAACTATTTGCATTAAAGACTGTTCATTATATATAGTAAATGTTGGATGTAAGCTTCCAGTGTTTGACATTTTAAGTTGTAAACAAATAAAAACAACTGCTTTATTTCAGATAGTTTTGGAAACTTAAAAAGCTGTCTTTGTCTTGAATGCTCCTTTCAAAATCATCATTTGGCACAATGGGGCTTTATGGGGAGGTCAGACCTTAACACTGATACAGGTCTCAGGGTAACTGAATCAAGTATTTTTAAGGAGTTTGCTGTTAAGTGCCAAGTCAAGACGGACATTTTGAGACACAGTGTAATTACAATGACCTTTTCATTAAGAACTTAATACACAGTCCTGACTTGATCTTTTAAAGAAATCTGCATAGTAAAGTTTGATTTGCACCTTAAATGAATAATCAATCCCAAAGCCATTTTTTTCCCCACACTTTTCAACTGCGAGAAACAAAGTAGTGAGTGGACAAACAGTACTATGTGGAATTCAGAAAAATAAAACAAAACATTCTAGAGGGTTTACTTTGTAGGTTATATAATATATATAATAGTTGTGTTCCTTTTGGCAAACACTGCAGTTTTATTCCTCACAGAACTTAAAAAGCCACTCGATGGAATTATAAAAATGACCTTTGAAAAAAGGGAAAAAAATATCTTGTTAATTTTCAGTTGCAGAGGTTAAGATCTTAGGTAATTCCAGTTTCCTACATACATAATTTCTGTGGCACTTAATATACTTAAGCTAAGTACTAAGTGATGTAAATGTGAACGAGTCTGTGCACCCATGTGCTGCATGTCTGTGTGCACATGACATACAAATACAGATCTGTTGGTTCTTCCTCATTTTATGTTTTGTTAAAAGCATTCACAGCTGGTGTGAGATAACAGGAAAAATAAATTATCCAATTAATGTGTTTTTCTGAAGCATTTATGTGGTATTCTGAAATGAGAAATCTATGAAGGTATGAGACAGAGGAGTCTTTAAACTGGGGAGGTACAGCTAGAAAAAGCAAGTAGGGGTCAAAGGTGGGTGTCATGGTATGATGTGCAGGACACACTGAAAGGATGCCAAGAAGGCATCAATCAGCCACATGGTAACATAAAAGACAAAAACAAGAGAACAAACAAATCTACATCTTCTTGCTATGAAGCAATAAGATATTGCTAAGAGACTGAGCACCAAAATGGTTCTTTACATTCCTTCCCTTTTATACTCAATTAATTTATTATATTCAAGCCTTTAAAAACTATGTAATATTTAAGATGTAAAGTCAACTTGCTTTGTGCCAAATTACATTTGCTACTGCTTTTAAGAACAGGTTTAAAAGAAGTTGTGTTTTTTTTTTATAAATTCTTTTAACAATAATCATATACAATCCACATATATAAAAAGGGTTGGTTTATTGTAGTTCAAATACATAAACTGAACATTCAAACATCTTAAAATTAAACTTTAGAAACAAAAGTTTAACATTCAAACAGGAGTATAGTTTACAGGGAACACCCAAGAAAGGTAATTTGTTGTCTAATCCAGAATATTGATAAAGATCACTTAATGGTAAATAAAATGTGTTTAACCAGCAGTCCTATTCTGGCCAACATGTTAGTTATGACCGTGGTTCCATACCTGAGAAGAAATTACTAAATAAATCTTCTCTTAGGCTAAACAACAAGACTTGGCCTCTAATTCTGAGGGGATAATCAAAGCACATAAGTGAACAAACAAAACTAAAGTGTTCTTTAGAGACAAAGGTAAAAGTATGTCCATTATAATAATCTTAGCCTCTGGAAGATAAGAATTCAATTTTCAGTGTTTTCTCTTTAAACCCGCTTTAAAAAACAAAATCAAAACAACCCCCAACTTAGGTTTTCTTGGAGTCTGTGGTATTTGCATCTCTCAAGTTCAAACCACAAATGCTCTTACGTCTTGCATGTTTTAACACTGCTAGAAAGAACGTCACCAAAAGTCACTGACTTCCACACCTCATAAAAGGATGATTTTTAGCTTCGAGATTTTAGATTTACTAGAGACAGCCTATATTTGAGTATGTATGTCAGTCATGCCACACAAAGAAAAGCATAAATTATTTCCCAAGTGTTCTCTGTTCAGAAACGGTTCACGAATGCTTCTCCTTCTGTTCGTCAGATGGTTCTGCAATAGTTTGACTAATGCACATACATGTAAAAACCTGAAAATTGGCTCATGCAAGCGTTTTGAATGAAGATCCCCCTGTGGAAGAGTACTGAGAATTATTTTGTTGATCGTCTCGTGGGCTCTGACGCTGTGGGAGGCGGGGGTGGACCCCGGCGGTCCAGGTCGTCCACATATGCCACAATCAGTTTACGCCTCTCCTCGGGCACACAGTCTAGTACTAGATACCGTTTGTCGTTCTGTAAGATTTTTTCTACATCTTTCAGGTGCTGATCAGATTCCTGGATTAACTTTTTGGATCTGAAATAAGAAAAGAAGTCCAAGAATTACTGACTGCTGTTCCTAGGTCTTTCAGAAATGAGCTGGAAATGTCCATCTAGTTCCTAATCGTGTTTCCATTTTATTTTATTTTTTTAAGAAAAATTTCACTGCAGTGGTCACCTTTGTAAGTCGCCTCAGCAAAGACTCCAAGGAGTGAAAGGGCCTCAGAAGCTGAATTACCCTCCCACCCCTACTGGTGGTCCCTCCAGATCAGGGCTGAGGGTGGGTGGGTAAATCTTGCCCGTGCTGTACCTGTTCTGTGGATGAACAGAGGACTTCAGTCTGCGGGGCTGCCAATCCCAGCATCTCTCACAAGCTTTCACTTTCACATCTTTCACTAAATTAACTATAAAAATGTAGAAAGAAGTCTTACTTCACATCTAATTTAAAAGCCCAAGCTGATGCAAAACATTAAGGATCCTGACCAAAAAAATCCAATGACAAAATACCTAAAAACCACACCCTCAGCACTATCTATCCTCCCGTGCACATACCCTTCATTAAGATGTTTCCAATTTTTCTCTTAAAGGAAGAAAAGCTGGAGCATGAAACAAAACTGTTTCCTGCACACTGACAGCTAAGCAACGTTAACTTGTTTTCCTCATGGTAAACTGTTGGGAATGTGGAACTACTGGGCATGTTACAGAGAAATCTTGTTTCAAACTCTGATTTTATCATTTCAAATTTTTAAAGTATGCAGCAAACTGCTATTGTCTGAAAAAAAATGTTTTTGCTGAGCTTAAATAAGATGATTTCAAGCTTTCGAACTGTTTCACAACACTGAATAGTCTTCATAGGAAGCAAAGATAATAGATAGTGAAGGATTATTTTAAAAGTCTCTTCACAAATACAATTCTTAAAGTCAGGGGTACTCCTAAAAAAGCAGTGAAGTAAAAACAAAAGTGTGTTTAAAAAACTGGATGGGTGGGTAACACAAAATAAGAATTGACATCTGGGCCCTTTCTTTAAAAAAAAAAAAAAAAAAAAGTAACACAGATATGGGCTGTATTTGGCCTTTGATAAAAGTTGGCTTCTTCTTATTCCTAAAAATTAATAATGTCAACATGTGTGTGAATGCAAAGAATGCTTTGGCCATTAGAGTAAGGACTAGTAAAGACAATGACTGCTGATATGAAACATTTCATTGCACACACCTATAGGTTATAAATTTGGTCTCTTTCAAAAGCGTCCTGAAGTCAGCTTTGGCTGTGATGTATTTGTCTCTGATGTATTCTTCAAATTCTCTTTGTTTTTTCTGCAAAAAAGAAAGTAAGATTAGAAAAAAAAGGTCACTAATTCCAAAATTAGAATCAATTATTTATTAAACCAGTTATTTATAAGTCATGTTATAAATAATTCAAAAGAAAAAGGCACTAAGGTGCATTTTTGTTCACATAACAATCACTAAAATGCAAAATGCGCAATGTACATTTTTAAGGCTGAAAGAAACCAAGGTCCCATAGGCTGTATTAGCAGTAGCTAAGACTCCAGGGCTTGCTAGGTGTGACACTGCAGAGGGTTTGATGAGATTATCTCCCTGCACGTTCCTAACAACCTCAAGCGGTAGACTTTAAAAAACAAAGAGATTAAGGGGTAAACGTGCCTTTCCTATAGACTGTATTTATTTCTTCCAGCACCAAGACAATAATATGGTACGACTTAGGAGAACAACTAACAGTCATAACTTTACTGAGGGATACTGAGCATTTAGCTTTTCTAGTAAGGGAACAGGAATGATGGGTATAAACTCTTTGGACAAAAAAGTACATAAAACTGAATAAAATTTAAAAAGCCCTTATTGTCAATTGTAAACAATCAGCAAAGTTAGAAACTGAGACTAGACCTGTCAGCTATCAGTCTACCACTCTCTCCCACCCGTGTGTACTTTGTGGTCCACACACCTACAGTCCCAACTTATTAAAGTAAATTCTATGGGGCTGTGCACTCTAGACCTGGAGAAACCAACCAGGCAAGGAGAACAATGGGGGCAGGGAACAAATGAACGGCAAAGGGCTAAAGTAAGACTGCGGTCAGCTACGGTTCCCTTGGCCTCATTCACTATTTCAGAACCTAGCTGACTTTGTTTCCCACACAGGAGGCAGAGTGCACCAGAAGAGAGCTTGGCTTCTAAAACTTCACTCGTCTAACGTTTCTCTAACTCCAGTCTCTGGAGCATACGGGAACAAGAAGCAGTGTTACGGCATTCTGGTAGCGTGGCTCAGGGGCGCTGACAGCCTGGTACCAGCATGAATGTACCTACCTAGTGGGACCTGACTATACAGTGAATAAAAAACTATAGCTTCATTAAAGCTCTAACACCCCCAAACACAGGCTTGACCCAAAGGATTAAATTTTTAAGTTTCTACTGTGCTTTCTTGTTTATGTATCGTGCAAGACAGAAAATATGAATTTAAACTTCAGATTAATTTCTCATACACTTAAAAGTATTCACCTAAAATCATCAATTTCATTTTGGTCAAGATACTAGTGGTACTGATTAAGCACCCAATTAATATTTATAAACCGACAGTAGTAAATCTCAGACAAAATCCTCTTACCCTGTCACTGGAGGAGAACTTAATGCACCGAGGATCTTCCTTAATAATTTTTTTTACTTCTTTCCATGTGGATGTTAAGGTAATCTTTGAAAGGCAAGTGAATAAAAAACATAAATACAAGTCACTTTTATTGACAGGGTCAAACGGCAGCACGTATGGAACATGACATCACACACTGACCTGCCATCTCTTGCAATGCCCAAACGTAAATGGACTAGTTCAGGAGAGGGAAGCAGCTTTACTGCACTTTCTTTTTGGCTTGCCACAAGAGTTATTTTCATGGCCGTTACTTCCAAGTGATCTAAGACTATCACCTGCAAACCCTGTGTCTCCACAGGTAACACCATAACTTCTAAAGAAGCCGTCACCAAATAGAGATCAGATAATCAGAAGAAAACCTGAACAACAGAGGGTACAAACAGCCAAAGGAGGGGGCCATGGTGCCAAACTGAAAATGGAGCTAACGATGGAATCTATAAAATCTCTCATCAGGAGGGATCAATGATCACACATCTAGGGACATTATGAACTACCACAGCAGCAGATACGAATGTGGAAACTGCAGAAGGAAGTAATTTCTACATAGTAAGAATGCCATGAACATTTTTACTTAAAAAAGGAAAAATAAAATCAGAGAAGAAAGTGTCATAAAACACATGAATTCCAGTAACGGATCTAGAGACTAATAATCACATCAATGTTTTACTTTTGGAATTATTCATGAAGGCCCATCTAGATTACACAGGGAAAACAAGGGACTTACTGCAGAAGTTTCATCCAGAAGTTGCCTAAAGTGCTCCCTCTTCTTTTTGGTAAGTGCTTCAATGTGTTCATTAAAAAGCTTCTCTTTCTCCTCTCTTTCCAACAAGGATCCAGATTCCCAACGGTGATCTTTCCGCAGAGTCCTCCGAGTATCAGACCATGACACATCTGAAGAACGTACCTAAAAATTATATCACCAGAGACTTATCTTCTCATATTTCAACAATAAAAGGCTTATTTATTTAGTTTAGGAATGATACATTCAATAATAAGAGAAGCTTCTGGTGATTCCACATTAGTTAAGCAGTCACTGAAAATCTGCTTTTTTAAAGCCAGAAAGCCCACCGCTCAGAGCTCACCTAAGCCATCAAGCAAGGATCTAGAGGTGGAGAAAGATGAAGAGAAGAACTTCTATTTAACATCTTACCAACATTCAGTAGGATAAATGGATACAAATAAAACAGGAACTATCTTACTGTTGTTCTAAAGAGGTCACGGGGGGGGGGGAACCACTCAACAAATCTTGAGCTCAAATGTGTATTTATCAACTACATACGGAAAGTGACACTTCTGAGCATAAGCAAGAATTGACATGGCTAACGAGAGAAGACATGGCAGATTAGGCTGGCTCAACAACCAGCAAAAAGGTATGCTTTATGGCTGCAAATGGCATGACAAGTTATTGCTAGTCACACTGCTGCCAACGCTAAGAAATATGGGAGATGGAAAAGACAGGTGAGAAAGAAGAAAAATAAAAAACATTTATTTAGCCAACATTTATTAAGTATCGATAAACATGTCAGCTGAACACGGAGCTTGATACTGGAAAAACAAATAAGACACTAACCCTTCCTTTAAAGGAGTCACTTTTTTAAGAGAAAAGAGACGTGTAAGCAAATAATTGCAACAGCATATAGTTAAGGGCTGCAGAGGTGTATGCTCAACACAGGGTGGCAAAGGGCAACAGGAAAAACAAATCTGCCTTAGATGCGTCAAGATCAACCTCACAAAAGAGAGCTTTGAGTGTGATCTTGAACAGTGAGTTTGTAAATGCAGCAGGAAGCACTGTAGGTGGAGGGACTGGCATGAGCAATGACAGGACTCATTAATGTAAGTATGGCTTCTTACAGGTAAGTTCAGAAGGTCTGACGCTTAGGGGGGAAGAGAGGAAACCAAAGAGGGTAACGTAGTATCAAGGTGGGGGGCTCAAGAAATAAACAGCCTTATATATCATGCTAAGAAGACAGAGTTTTAAATGTAGGCGACCACTAGAAACACAGAGAACCTTCTCTCTCTGCAAGCCACAGGGAGAGTGACAAAATCGTTCGGGTTTTATGAAGATTTCTATGACTGTGATAAAGAGGATGCATTCGGGGAAAGTAAAGGCAGGGAGAACAATCAGGGAATGACTGTCACTGTCACAAGAACAAAAAGAGCAAAGTGAAAACAGATCATCAGAAGAAAGGGAAGAAATCAGAAGACGTGACGTAGTAATGAAAAGAGCCTTTAAGAAAGGAGAAGAGAAAGAGCGGGAGAGATGGTGACAGAGAAAAGGGACAAAACAAGAAAAACAGCAGAGAGGCCTTGGGCATTCACTGTACGGAGAAAACCCTACACACCTCAACAACCCTGGGTGATGCAGAAGGGTTTGTCAAGAAAATTCCAGGGTATCTCCTGGGGTCAGTACACCTCCAGTCCTAGATCTCACACCATTTACATGTATAATAATTTATCATCACCATGATGACCTTAAATCATCAAGCAAAAGGTTTAACTACAGTCAGCACATTTTATTTATTACTATGGCATGTCAGTATGTAATAATTTAAGATGACTTCCATCAAGAATAAAGAAGTTATCTCTGAGACTAAAGGATTATAAATTTTTATATATACAAAATATCTAACCACTGAAATTGTTAAATAGGGTTTTCCTATTCTAATGGTGCTAACACCAAGAACTCCATTTTAAAACACTTTCTAAAACAACTTACCAAATTATATCTCTGATTCAATTTAAATATGAAAATTTTCACTAACGAGGTAATATAATAGATCTTTAATATCCAGTACTACAGAGGGGTGGGAGGGAAGAGTAATATATACCATGTCAGACAAAAGAGCCTTGAAATTCTGGATAGCTTCTTCCCGTTTGTGTTGCTCTCTCTCTCGATCTATTTCTTTTGTTTGTTCTGAACGAGCCTTTTGAACCTCTCTTTCTCGTTCTCGAAGACTTGCCTCAATGCGGGCTTGCCTTTCAAGCTCCTTTTCTTTTTCTGAGTCTAAATTCTGTAAAAGTAAAATTACAGTATCAAAATATGTTTCCACAGAATAACTAGTTTGCCAAATACAAAATTTCAAACCAGATTTTTACCAAGAATATTCCTAAATACTATACCTCGTTTCCACACCAACTACTAGAGATTCTTATATTAAGAATATCAACAAGAAAAATTCCAAATCCAAACAGGAGTGAATACCTTTATAATGCAATTAAGAATTTTATTATTCCACACTTACAGTACAAGTAAACAGGATGGTTACCTTGGCTATTTTTTCAATATACTGTTTGAAAAGGTCTTCTCTCATTGATGAACTGTCCACTGCTTTGTAACGTGGATCACTTTCTACTTTGTCTTTCACTTTGCTCCATCGAGACTGACTGTCCAAGTGATGATTAGATAACAGTTCAAAGAAATCCGATTTAATCTATATTTCAAAACATATAGTGGGATGGGGGGGAAATGTGCCATGAGAAATTCCTCATATGCAAACGTTTGTAACCAGAAAAAACTATTCAGTTACCTTAAAGATGGGAATAGTAATAACCTTTTGGGTGCATTTATTTAGAGTGGAATCATTTTTAGTAAAAATGATTATCAGAATCGCTCTTTCAGGAAAAATGTAAAAAACAACACACATACAAGCCTTCATTTAAAGCCTACCAAATTCAAGATAAATCATTTTCTCCAATGAAATTGTTCAAATACAGAAAAAAATCTTAGGTTGTTTTTAACTTTTGCACTTCAGAACTGCAATTTTTTAAAATAAGAAATAAGAATTCACATTTATTTTTAGGTAAGATTCAGGCTTATGAATGGATATAGTACACTATACTTTAACATCAAGACAGTAAGAATGACTTCTTTTTAAAAGTAAATGAGTAACATTTTTTGTTTGATACAAAAGGGGAATTTAGAAAGAGGTGAGCGCAAATAAGTCTCACTCATTAGAAACTTGAAACTATACTGTCAAATGTGTAAAAACAGATTAAAAAATGGTAAATTTTTGTATTTTAGTTTAAAAAAGCAATGTTTGCACCCTTATATATAAATTACAGAATTTCTATGGTCATAATTAATCATTACATAAACTATACTCAGATTTTTTTGTACTTTTTAGCCATTAAATATGTATGCCTTTACCATTATACAACTCAAAATAAAAGTGTTAAGTAATCAACATTCTTAACCAATTAAGTACCAAGTCAGTAATATTATACCAAGGGTATGAAACGGTATTAATCCCCTAGTGTCAACATATACAAGACTTAGAATCCCTCTCCCAGACTGTAATTCCCGTTTTTTTAAATAGGGAAGAAAGGAATAAAGGAGGCATTTATTTTTATGCACCTCTGAGGACCCGTTTTAAAATTTAGTCTCATTTAAATTATCTTGTACTCCTACCAGGGGAGACACCTGATGTGGCAGTCAATATAACAGAGGATTCTGACCATGTCAAGAACCTCTCCTCCCCATAGGGGTTAAACATGCTGGCTTACCACCTGACCAAAGGAATGAGAAATTAGGAATGGAACCATTTCTTCTGCCTATTCCAACCCTCACTTTTCCTGTGAGAGGATTAAAAGGGAGGATGATGTCCTTTCTGGAGAATACCTGTAACGTTGTAAGAGTTTCCCTATCAGAGATTTTTTTTAAAAAGACAAGAGCTAACTAGCTGTGGATTTCTTTACTACTGAACTTAGCTCTTGCTTTTGTTTGGAATAGTAAGAAATACTCATAAACCCAGTAATTCCAGACAGTGAAAAAGAAACTACTTGATATAGTGATTTAACAATTTTTCTGTTCATCTTGTGTACTTTGTATCTGACACGATGAACACCCAATTCCTAGATGCATATAATTACAAAGCAAAACTGACAAAATTTATGTTAAATAAAGCTTGCGAGCTGTATCAAATAGGAATCTTTCCAAGTCATAGGAATTTATACTGAATTAAGACAATTTTCATATATTAGACATGAAACTTATAAAGAATTATCATATAAGGCTTTAAAAAATGTGTGATGTATAAACAAAGTGAACTTTAAATAAAGTTAATTTTCCTTTCACTGTGGATACTACCATGACAGGCTATTACATGGCTTACCAAAGCTGCTATTTATATGGGAATTATTTAACAACTGCGTAAATGTCAAAAAAATATGTAAGTTACCACTACCAGCAATTCAAGTCTCTATATCCCCTATTTTCTTCTCTCTCCAAATGGAAGTACCTTATCATCTAGGCTGGTCAGTTTAACAGGGAAAAATAGTCTCCCTAGCCTAATGTAACTTGTTCCTAACTTGTAACCTAAATTTAACTTGTTCAAAATGAAATTTAAGGGAGGGTAGAGGGAAAATTGCCAACTTTATGAGAGGATTAACTATTATATGCAATTTCGAATGTGTTGTTCCAAAAGGTATATTACTTGAACCACAATTTTATAAAAACTGGTTATAATAAAAAATTGTAATAAAATAAACAAAAACTTGAGGGTAGTTCTTTTGGCAAACAAAACAGCCCAGTAAAATAAACAGAGTTTTAGGAACATTTTTTATAAAACTGAAAATTACCAGTAAAAGCTACATGAAATGATTTTACCCTTTAGCTTAAAAATGTCTACTAAAGGAAAAAAAAGTGACTTCACCAAAAGTCAATATCCTTCATAGGTTTTTGGCTCAGCAAGTAATAACCTTTAAACCTTTACTATTCAGCTATTAATTACATTATCTCAACGCTACAAACAGCAGCTAGAGAATCACAGGAATAAAGAAATTCCAATATACCAGCACCATGCTACTAGCACTAATCCTACCACTCAATTACAGTTGAAATGTGATTTAAAAAAAATGGTATAGACAATATACTTCATAAAAATAAATATACAGTAAGTCATGAAGAAAGTGGTAACACTTCACTAACCAGCTACTTCTCAGAATGTGAATATAAAATATACTATATTTAAACCCTTAAAGATTTCTGTCTCCATAGCCTAGTGAGTAATTTTGCATTCTTTAAACTGGCTGAGAAATTACTTTAGTAATTTCTGGCCTCTTTTTAAAAAATTTAATAATGATAGAAAACCAAACCTATAATTTAGAGAATTTTACAATCCAAAAAAAACAAAGATGAATATATTAGGTGTATTTAGATATAGTATCTATTTAATTTATTTCAATTAACACATTCTGGGCACAACTCTCATCACTTCATAAGGAAAAAGACTAAAAAAATGTAGTGAAGTACCGGAACTGCGGGAGGCTAAAGTCACCATACAGAGATACCAATTCTTTCCTCACTAGGGAATCCCATAATACTTTGCGTATCAGTGATTGATAGCTGTCAGACTGAACTGATTGACAGGCCGCACAGCACAAAACTGTAAAGTCTATCCACTTGTTATAAAACAGAATACACAAAATAGTTACAAAAAAAAAGTGTTAAGAAAAAGAACATTAGTTACAAATGCAAAGAGAAAAACATTCAATTTGTATAAAAGCAATCACACAGTAGCAATCATTTATTTACTTGGCTTTCTTTAATCAAATAGATTATTACTAAAAGTCAAAAGTAGCAAACAATTCATTAACATGACTCTAATTCAACACTTAATTTTGCACATTTCCTGAGAAGTATAATCATTTGGAAAAAAAAAAGTTGATAGTGAAGTAATTCTGAAAGGATCTACACTGAAGCCCAATATATTCTTTTTTTTTTTTTTTAAAGATTTTATTTATTTATTTGACAGAGATAGAGACAGCCAGCGAGAGAGGGAACACAAGCAGGGGGAGTGGGAGAGGAAGAAGCAGGCTCCTAGCAGAGGAGCCTGATGTGGGGCTCGATCCCAGAACGCCGGGATTACGCGCTGAGCCAAAGGCAGACGCTTAACCGCTGTGCCACCCAGGCGCCCCCCAATATATTCTATAATCAGGAAATTTCAGGTATTTCTGACAAAAGTCATTTCACCCAAAACTACTGCTATTTACAGTGAAAGAGGCTTCTTCTCAGTAAGAGTGGTATTACTTCCCTAACATTTCTTAACAGAATTTGTGATGTTTTAACTTTCTGGGATAACAGGCCATTTTAAATGTCAAAAATGATTAGGCTTCAGAGGTTCTTTTTCTCCATTCACAAAGCACACAGGGACACTAAGGAGAGTGGCTGCATGTTTTGATGGTTCATGCACCACTGGTGCCGCCTCCACCAGCCTGCTTCTCCAGCGGTGGGCTGCTCTCCATTCCTGACACTGCTCTCAAATGACATTTGGAATTCATTAATCTTTAATAGCTGACCTTTATTTCTGATAAGCAATAATTCATATGTAAGATATGTTTACTAAAAGATTAGAAAGTCACTGAAATGCTATCTTTTAGAAGGCAAAAAAGATAAAAAAGCTTTTTGAAATTTAAAGGTTACCGCTTATTAAGAATCTTGAAATCTTAGCAAGCACCAGTGAATAGACAGACCTAATAGTCCGTTCTGGGTTTACTGGGCATCTCTGTATTAATAAATTGTAAATGTAAAATAAAATATAAAGCAAATCTAGGTAGTTTAGTGAAGTTATTAAAATAAACATCACAGGGCACCTGGGTGGCTCAGTTGGTTAAGTGTCTGCCTTTGGCTCAGGTCATGATGCCAGGGTCCTGGGATCAAGCCCCACATGGGGCTCAGCGGGGAGCCTAATTCTTCCTCTCCCTCTTCCCCTCACCCTATTTGTGCTCTCTCTATCTCTCTCTCAAATAAAATCCTTAAAAAATAAAAAATAAAATAAACATCATGAAAGTAAAGGGACAATTCACACATATAAACAACTATAAAAACTTATAAAGCTAAACAATAAATGTGAGTCCTTTAATTTATGCCCATGAACAAGATTAGGAACACAGCCCCATATTAGTCCCTTCCTATTCACACTCCCATCAATCACACCACCAGAACTAAAACCATCTTACCTTCTCACCTCTGGTCTTCGAATCTTCTTTCTCTTTCTTCCTTGCAGCTGCCACAAATTCATTAAACAAGGCTTCTCGATCTTTCATCTTTTCGATTGCTTTGAATCTTGAATCTTTAGCATGCTTGGCTGCAAATTCACTAAAAGTAGCTCTGTAACAAAATGGCAAGTGTGCTAACTTTGGTAGAGCTATTTCTGCTTGTAGAAAGGTATAGCAGAAGACACCATTTTTCCAGCAAGAGTATGTGCCAAAGAGTCACTGAGCCCCAACATCTGCCCAAACAGTGAATAATGAGCTACAGAAAGGAGTAAAAAAGGGCTAAAGGGTGAAAATGTGGTTAGCGCTTTGTATACTATCAACATGATACTGGGGGATAACACAGAGAGCAAAAAATGTATGTGCTGCAAGAGACTTCAGAGCTCATCTATTTTCACACGAAGAAGAGGCTGAGTCTTGCTTCTAGCCATGGAGGAGTAACTTTATTGAATTAGCTCTTGTTCCAGAAACAACTGTGAAACAGGACAAAATATATGAAGCGACTGATTTCAAAACAGTGAACAACAGGCAGAGTACTAAGACTGAGGAAAGCCCCAACCCTCTGCCTTAGGACAACTTCCCAAGAGACCGTACTCCAAGCAGAGTACAGCAGTCTCAATAGCCAGAAGCAGTGAAGATCAGTTTGGGTGCTAAAATAGCAGAGGAAAAAGCTATAGCAAGAGAGTACTCCACAAATATACCTAAAAGCGATTCCCCACAAGTGGACAGCCAAGGCTGGACTGCAATAGCAGGGAAAGACCACGCCCCCCACCAAAGTGAAAGTGCCACATGGTTAAGAGCAAAAACCAGATCTTAGAAATTGATAGTACAGAAAAAGGACAGCATTTACAATGAAATCCACAAAAGATGCACAAGGGAGACAAAGCTGGACTGCTGAAAAACACCTTCTACCTTGAGATCCACACTCACAAAGCCTTACATCAAAACTAACTTAACATGATCAGCCTGTAATAAAGTGAACTGCCTGTGAAAACAAAAATCCAGATTTCCAACATTCAATCAGAAAACACTAAACACGCAAAGTATGCATAATCCATACCAAAAAAAATTTTAAATCAACAGAAACCAAACCCAAAATGCCCAGATGCTTAGGCAGAGACAAATCCTTTAAAATTATTATAATTATACTGAAAGAAAAGTAGGCTCAAAGAACTAAAAACAAGTCTTAATGAATGAACAAAAAAAAGGGAGTTTCAGCAGAGTAGTATAGAAAGTCGAAAAAAAGAACCTAAAGCTAACTGAAAGAAAAAATTCACTGGATGGGCTTAACAAAAGAGGAGACACAGAATAAAGAGCCAGTGACTCCAAGTTAGATCAGTAACAGTTATCTAATAAAAGAGTACACAGAAAAAAAATTAGGGGGAGGAGGAGAATAGTCTCAGGGATGTGTGAGATAATACCAAACACTTTAAAATAGGCGTAATTAGAATTCTAAAAGAGAAACTGAATGAATCAGAGCAGAAAAAATAAAAATTTTCCAGATTTGATGAAAACATCAACATAGAGAAATGCAAAATGCACAGCAAATTGCCAAGCAGGTTATATTAAAAAGATGAGGCCTATGAGGGCTAATGAGGCTCAGCATTAAAAAAAATTTTTTTTCTTCACAAATAAAAGGCATTTATATAGCTTTCATACATTTCGATAGACTCAACATTTTAAGCTTTCACCTTACGTAATAGTAATTTGCTCTTATAAAAATACTCCCATATTTAGCATGTTTTTAGAGGGGAAAAATAAATCTTACTTTCTCCTTTTAAGAACTATTTAACTATTTCAATGCACATATAAAACACATCTTCTCAGGTGTTAAAGGTTCTACTATAACTTTCATTATAAAGAAAAAATTGGTTAACTTCAGAATTTAGAATTTAAAACATCAACTGAAAACTAGGAGTACCACTCACAGCTCACATTTGCTATTTTTACGCTTTGGCAACCAAACCCAGATTCTAAAAATCTTTTACATGCAACTGTTGTTACTCAGAATACCTAATTTCATTAATTCAACATTTTTAACAACAGGATATATTGCAAACCTGGTTTGAATAATGGATATGTAACTTTGATAAAATTGTAATGTAAAAATTGCATGTCCCAGAAAAGGGATCACATGTAGTCCATCATATGTTTTCTTTTCATGATAAATTAAGCACCCTGCATTGTAATTTTAAGAGAAGGGCAATTACTACTATGATTAAAGAATAAACCTTTTTTTAAAATGTAAAATCAACTTATAAAAGTGAGAATTATTTTACAGGTATTTCCATTACTTGTAATAACATAGTTAAAATAATTATTATTTTTCACCAGAACAGACCAAGAGGAAGTTTTAAAATTAGATTCAGATAGATTTTTATATGACTCATCTCTTAACTCCAAAAAGCACTGCTTGGTAACACACATGTTAACCTTTTTTCTCAGGGAGAGTTGACAGTGGATAATAGTATTAGGAGACCAGTAGAGTGACCAGGAGTTGACCCTAGGAGGAATGCCTTAAGACTTCCATCAAAACAAAAAAGATGGAGATTGGGCACTAAGGTAATCGTCCCCAGTCATTCTTTCCCTTAGAATAAACTCCAGGGCTTTTTATCTACAAACTCTATTAAAAAACTTTGTCGATAGTAGTCTTTTTCCATTACAAAGTGAACTTAAGTTCATGGACACTATTTTCTCCATTTTAAGTTTTTCCTTCTCATTTTCTGCCATTCACTAAAATTGGTACTAACCTCTATGTTAGTGTTGAATGTATTAATGTAACAATACAGCACAATGTCCCCAGTGCCAAGACTTCTAGTTATGTGCCTCATGGCTTTATTTTTTGAAGTAACCTGCAAAGTACAGATCACTCCAACAATTCTATCAGCCCCAAAGAACACCAACAGGATACTGTCATACAGCAAGACTTTATTTGTCAAATCCACAAAATGGAAATCTCTTCAGAGTCTCAGTTATTGCCAGATTCATAATGGTTTTAATAAATAGATATATTTTGCTGAATCACTTGAAAACAAGCTGCAGACATCACGATACTTTATAAATATTTCAGCATGTATGTCCCTCAGAGTAAACCCTTTTCCCTCCACCACCACAATACCCCAAGAAACTATGAATTCTCTAATACGTAGTAACAAACCATGTTCAAATTTCCTCAACTGCCTCCCAAAGTGTCTTTTATAACCCAGTCGCAAGTATCTGACCCAAGATCTCACCCTTCTGATAAACCAAACAGAAAGGCCCAAGACCCCTTGGAGAGTCTGAAACTCAATTACCCCCTAACAAATATTACATTCTTTAGAGCCACAAATACTGTTAGCTTTATTGTCTGAAATGCATATTAATACCATAGGTTTCTCTTCATTTTTCAAATGTAAAATGGTAATACCAAACACACTTTCTCAACATCACTCTTCTCTATCTCCAATGACAAAAGTAAATGTTTAAACAAGATGAATTTTTATAAAAACTACCATTTAACCCAGATGCTCCGTGATTCTACCCTATAGTTTTAGAAATTCTCCATGTTATGAGATGTTCACAGCAGCCTAATTACACAACTGCTAAAACTAAGCCATAAATAATTCTAGGTAATTCTCCCTTACCTAGACTATTCAGTGTTAACGCCAGAATCTAATTGAAATCCCACATTCACTTGGGCAAGTTACCTAATTCTTACTTTCCCTATCTGCAAAATAGGTATGAGAGGAGTACATTAATCATGCATGTAAGTTTGTACATATATCTTTAAATGCACATAAAATACCCACGAAATGATGCCATTATTGTTAAGATGCTAGTCACATAAGTTTAGAATGTCTCATCTTCTTCAGCCCATTATGCATACTCAATACCCATTAACAATCAATTGCAAATGTCAGACAAAAACATAATCTAGACAGAGAGGTCCTTCACCACTTCAATCAAAATAATGTTCCTGCACTGCAAGTTTTTATGTGTAAAACTTAAAGGATGGAGACAGATTTTTTTTTTTTAATCATTTACCAGTTTCTAGAGAAGGAAATTTATTCCCACAGGGAAGCTTTTAGAACAAAGGTAACCTTCTTGAAAACCAACGCCTCTCACAGGGCACAAGAGAGTCCTCTAAGGGAAATATATTAAGAATGAAGATTAGAAATGCAGAAACCAATCAAATAATCCAATTATCCAAAAGATACGTATTCTCTTAGCTGATCTTAGGAGAAAGCACATAAATATCTTGAAATGTTACAGTAATGAACCATATACCTTGGATTAAATTTTGCTTCTTCCATCATTTTTTTGAAATCTTCCTTGGCTTGCATTATTTTGTTTTTCTTTTCCCTGCGTTCTTCCTCTGCCCTCGTCTTTACATACTGATCAAATACCTATCACAAAAATAAACCAATTTGACAAGTTAGTCTTTCATATAAATAATTTAATTACCAAACTATGAAATCTATAAGAAAATACTAAGTCATTATCTTTGTCCAAAATGTAGTAGAAAAATACACTAACTACAGATATCTCAATTATATGCAGATTACCTATAGCAAGTCTCAGAAGCCCTCTGTTTAGATTTCCAGAACAAAGCTAAACGCCCCTGTAATTTTCATTTTCCCTGATTACAAATAGAATACATGTGTACTAAAAAAATGTCAGGCAATATAAAATGTATAAAAGAAATTACAGTCCTTCCAAATCTCTTCTAGAAAAAAAAAATCAATAGTATGGAACAGAGCTTAAATTTACTTCTGTGGTTCTCTTTAAGGAATAACTATTTTCATCAAAATGTAATGCTTTACATCTATCCTATAATGTTTTCCCACTTAATAATATATAGACAAGATAATAACTGAACATACACGCCTATTTCCTGTTTTCTTCAAACGCCAATAAAATGCCAATAGAGGTTGTTGGGTTTTTTTTAAAATCACAAACCAACAGAAACAGACCAGTGGGAAAAAAGAGAAAGAGCAACTCTCAATGGTTGAAAAGCACATGGATAACTAGTAAAGGACTTGGTGGACACGAGAAAGCAGACCCTAACTCAGCAGTCAACAAAACAAAGAAACCAGTTTTTTTTAATTAGAGAATCCTCAAATAGCTCCACAAGTGACAGCACCAGATATCCACAGAAGTGAGGGTAGAGTATAGCTACAATAAGACTGTTTAAGAATGAGTCAATTAGTAAATCCCCTTTGCCAACTTCATGTACCGGGGGGCACTGCCACTCCTGAACCTCAGTAAAAGGCAAGTGATTAGTCTCTAGAACAAGGGATGGCAATTCACAATGTGCTGGCCAAATCTGGCCTGCTGCCTGTTTTTACACAGCCCAAGAAAACTTCAACATTTTTAAACGGTTAGGAAAAAAACATACTAGAAAATTTCATGACATTTCATGACCCATGACAATTAAATGAAATCCAAATTTTAGGGTCCATAACTAAAGCTTTACTTGAACAGTCATGTTCACTCCTTTACATCTATCGAGCTGAAGAATTATAATATAGTGAAAGAGACCAGATGGCCCCCAAAGACCAGATAATAAATACCTGACGTTTTATGTTAAAATTTTGCTGATTCTTGCTCTAAAAGGTAGAGCGGTATCTCTGGCTTTGGGTGGGAGTGGGGGCGGGGGGGAACGACATGAATTAGAAATGAGGCATAATCAGACAGAGAACACAGCGAATTAACCAGTTACATACCAAACAGAAAGACACAGTTCTCCCAGAACAAAAGCAGTAAGGGCTGTGTCCTCTCATCAGGACACTAAAGGTTCTTATCAAGAATCTGACCAGCCTAAAAATTACCTGCATCAGGAGATCCTCAACAAACTGGCTTAAATCACCCTACAGCAGGGTTTTTCAACCTCAGCACTTAAGACACTTGGGCCAGATAATGTTTAGCAGCATCCGCGGCCACCAGATGCCAAAAGCACCCCCTCAGTTGTGACAACAAAAATGTCTCCTAGGGCAAAACTGCCTCTGAGTGAGAAGCAAGGCTTTAGCGTAAAGCCACACTGTGGGAGCCCACTTAGACTCTCAGAGTGCCCAAAGAGCATTTTAGTGCTTCATTCTTTTTTTTTTTTTTTTAAAGATTTTATTTATTTATGTGACAGAGAGACAGCCAGCGAGAGAGGGAACACAGCAGGCGAGTGAGAGAGGAAGAAGCAGGCTCCCAGCGGAGGAGCCCGATGTGGGACTCGATCCCGGAACGCCGGGATCACGCCCTGAGCCGAAGGCAGACGCTTTAACGACTGCGCTACCCAGGCGCCCCTAGTGCTTCATTCCTAATCATGAGAAGTCAGGGTCTCTTTAAAGACATCTAAGGAAACTCTCCAGCGTGAAAAATAGAAACCAAAATAGAAAACAGAACCTATGCAGGAAAATGAAAACTTAAAAGAAAAAAACCCTCAAATATCTCATAAAACTAATATACTGTAACTATAAAACAAGAAAAACAAAAAAGAAATCCTAGAAATTAAGGGATGACAGAAGAAATAAAAAATTAAAGGATTAGACTATAAAGACGAGAAAGTCACCCCCAATTTTTTTTTTTTTTTAAAGGGCAGAGGTAGAAAACAAGAAAAAAAACTTTAAGGACAAGCCCAGAGGGGCAAATTCTCTGTCCCAGAAAGAAAAAATAAACAGGTGGAAACAAATCAAAAAAGCAATACAAGAAAATTTCCCAGAACTGAAAGATACGAGTTCACATACTAGAAGGGCCACCAAGGACCCAGCACAATGGGCCCCTTCCACCAAGGCACATAATCACCGCGAGATTTCAGAACTCTGTACACTAAGAGAAGATCCTACATGCCAATGAAGGAAAAATAAACATGTCCATAAACAAAGGAACAAGTAAGTAACAGATGGCTTCAAAAACAACAATGAAAACTAGAAAAAGAGCAACGTCTTCAAAATCCTGAAAAAGATTTCCAATTTCAAATATCTTAACCAAACAATTCCAAATTAAGGATATACAATAAAGGTGTTTTCAAATATGTCAGGCTTCAGAAATTTATCTCCCATGCATGTTTTCCCAAGAAGCTGTTAGTACAGAGATGAAATGCGTCAAAAGGGAGTAAACCAAGAAAGAAAAGAATTATGATGGAGGAAACAGGTGAACCCTCCCTACTCACACCCCTACCCCACCAAAAAGAGAGATGAGGGAAATCCCAGGATGATGGTTAAGACTGGACATCCTCAAAAATGACAGCAAAACATCAGGGGTAAAGGGCAACCAGTCCAGAATGAAGTAAGTCAGAAGGCTCCAGAAGAAATGTCTTCAGAAAGATAAAACTGGGGCAGCACTCTAATATTTTTCCTAGCATATCTTATAGAACTATTTGACTATTTAAATGTGTGCATGCATATCTTCAGAAAAAGTCAAACAAAAAATGTTCTCTTTAAAAAACTTCAGACTTATTTCCAGGTCAGGCCATATATATCTACTAATCTTTACTAGCTGTATAGAAATATCTACAATTATCTCACCAGTTTCCTGCTAGGCATTTAGGTCATTTTCAGTACCCTCTAAATGTAGCACTGCAATAAATCCTGAAAGCATCTGTATGCTGACGGAAATGGGAAAGAGGGCTCTTTCCAACCCCTCTCTCTTTTCTTGGTACATACTTTTTCTTTTCCTTTTTTTTTTTTTTTTAAGATTTATCCATTTCAGAGAGAGAGAGTGCACCGGGGAGGGGCTGGGGGGAGAGGCAGCCAACTCGGTGGGTCGGGTCCTGGGCCCCAGCCAAATGAGCCACCCATGCACCTCCTTGGTATATACTTTCTTATTTGTAAAAGTAGTAAATGAGAAATAAAACCCAAGTGAATTTATGTTAACTTTCTTTTCAGAAGCTCAAGAAAACTTCACATCACCTCCTCTGGGATATCCCATACCAAGATTAGGAATCACTAGCTGAGATTAAGTTCTCAAAGAAAATTAGGAGTTCTGTTTTCAAGTTTCTCTTAATTATTTGTGTCATGCCTCCCAATACACTTGGGCTTTATGTTCTTATTTTAAGCAGTTATTTTCTTACAAAATCAACTTGTGAACAAAATGTTGTAACTAACACCATGAAAGTTACTAAGTTTTTTTTTTTGTTTTTTTTTAAAGATTTTATTTATTTATTCGACAGAGATAGAGACAGCCAGCGAGAGAGGGAACACAGCAGGGGGAGTGGGAGAGGAAGAAGCAGGCTCACAGCGGAAGAGCCTGATGTTGGGCTCGATCCTGGATCGCCCAACCGCTGTGCCACCCAGGCGCCCCGAAAGTTACTAAGTTTTTAAAAACAATTCCTAGTTGACTTTTGTAGGCATAATCAAAACCATCCAAATTAAAGGGTTATACTCTCTAAGCCAAAGCAGCTTCTAGGGTGCTGGTAATATTCCATTTCTTTGCTTTTTTTTACACCACTTTACTGAGTTATGATTGACATACAAAAAGATAAACATATTTAATGTATACAATTTGGTAAGTTTGGAGATAAATATACATCTGGGAAACCACCAAAGACTGCCAAAAACATATCGCCTCCAAAACGTTCCTCCAGCCCTTTTAATTTATTCTTATTTTGTATGCAATATTAAGAACACTTCACAGAAGATTTATCGTCTTAGCAAAACGTGGAGCATCGAATACAGTACTGCTAGCTATAGGCACTATGCTGTATAAACCTCTAGGACTTAGCCATCTTGCATAACTGTTTATGCGCACTTTTTGTGAAACATGATTTTTAGACTTTTCTGTATATACATTTTCTTCAAAATATAAAATTTGTGAAAAGTATGGGTGTGATATTGTGTTGTAAGAAAAAATCTATTAAGAATGCAATATTGCGGGGCGCCTGGGTGGCTCAGCGGTTAAGCTTCTGCCTTCGGCTAAGGGCGTGATCCCGGCGTTCTGGGATCGAGCCCCACATCGGGCTCCTCTGCTGGGAGCCTGCTTCTTCCTCTCCCACTCCCCCTGCTTGTGTTCCCTCTTTCGTTGGCTGTCTCTCTCTCTGTCAAATAAATAAATAAAATCTTAAAAAAAAAAAAAAGAATGCAATATTGCCATTTGTAACAACACAGATGGAGCTAGAGAGCATTACGCTAAGCAAAATAAGTCAAGAGAAAGACGAATACCATATGATTTCACTCATACGTGGAATTCAAGAAACAAAACAAATGAGCAAAGGGAAGAAAGAGTGAGAGACAAACCAAGAAACAGACTCTTAACTATGGAGAACAAGCTGATGGTTACCAGAGGGGAGGTGGGTGGAGGGGATGCGTGAAATGGGTGATGGGGATGAAGGAGCACACTTGTTGGGATGAGCATCGGGTGTTGTATGGAAGTGCTGAATCACTATATTGTGTACCAGAAACTAATTATTACAATGCATGCTAACTAACTGGAATTTAAATAAAAAAGAAAAAAAAATACATATATTTGGTCTTCATCCTGGCTCCTGGCCAGAGTTCCTAAAACCCTTATAATTTCCTAAGTGATAAGAGTGACAGGGGCACCTACTGCTGTACCTGGCTTTTGTCCTGTAGCTTTGAAATAGATAAAGGTAAAAAGAACAATTTTATGTTATTCATAACAAAGCCCTTTCACCTTTATCTAAGTTAGTGTCAGTGAAGTGATTTCTGGAAAGCTTCTATATAACCACAGGATGGCAGATACTTGCCAGTGGAACCAACCATGTCATTACAGCACTGGAACTTTCAAGGGCTGTGATTGAGTCCAATCACCAATGGTCAATGACTTAATCGATCACACCTATGTCACGCTGCCTCCATAAAAATCAAAACCAAGGAGTTCAGAGAGCTACTGGCGTGGTGAATACATCGATGTGCCAGGAGAATGGCACACTCCCAACTCCACAGGGACAGAAGCTCCAGCATCCAGGACCCTTCCAGATCTCACCCTATGTACATCATCTGATGTTCAATTGTATCCTTTATCATAATCCTTTCTTATATTATAAACCGGTAAACATAAGTGTTTTCCAGAGTTCTGTGAGCCATTAGAGCAAATTATTAAACCTGAGGAGGGAACTATAGGAATCTGTGATTTGTAGCCGAACTCAACAAAAGGGTGCAGAATCTGGGAACCTACTACTTGTGATTGGCATTCAAAGAAAGGGAGGTTTTGTTGGACTATAAACCCTCAATCTGTGAGATCTGATCCTAACTCCATGCAGACAGTGTCAGAATTCAATTTAATGGTAGGTCAGCCAGCTACTGTCAGATAACTGATTGATGTGGAAAATACCTATACATTTGATGTCCAAGTATTCAATAGTTTTTCCTTTCAACAGGTCTCCATTACTTGATTCTCACTTCAATTTATTTTTTTTTTAAGATTTTATTTATTTATTTGACAGAGAGAGACAGAGAGAGAGGGAACACAAGCAGGGGAAGTGGAAGAGAGAGAAGCACACTTCCTGCTGATCAGGAAGCCTGACACAGGGCTCAATCCCAGGACCCCGGGATCAGGACCTCAGCCAAAGGCATAGGCTTAACGACTGAGCCACCCACGCGCCCCTGATTCTCACTTCAATTTAATTCAATTTATAATTTGAGACTGACTCAGTAACAGTGGCCAAGACGGCCAGCTGACAGTCAGTAACTATCTTGGTTATGTATTACCATATTATAACACTATCAATCTTAAGAAGCTCTCAATAACACATACTACATTAAAATGTTTATTTTTGAAATAAAGTAAGAGGCAATTTATTTTAAAGTGTTAGCATAACTAGTCTCTACACCAGAGCCTAAAATCCTGCATGGAAATGGTCTGATTCTGTTGAAAAATGTTATTCACTTTAAAACTTGTCAAAACAAAAAACAAATACAACAAAAATATTTCCGACTCCTTCAGTGATCTTTTATCAAAAACAAGATTATATAAGGAATACCTTAAGTTAAAATTTATGGTTACAATTATATAAAATATTTCTTTTATAATGATGTGAAATATACATAATCTACAGATAACTAGAAAAGGACAGAAGTGAGAGAGATGTACTTTTAGATTTTAAGACATTTTCAATGAAACTGTTGTTTTTTAAAATCAAAACACAGATTTCAGAAATGAAGTTACAAAGTCCAAATATGTAACCTAGCACTTAATTGGTTTCTCCTTGATTTTATACTTCTATGCAAAGAATAATACTACGTACTGAAAAAGTACATTGATTAATGCCAAGTGTAAGCTTCCCTTTTCATTTCTTACACTCCAGTTGTAAGAATTCTACTCAAACAGATGAGAACCTTTAAGTACAGTTTTTATTTAAATAAAATAATGCTTGATATTTTTCCTTTCTTTAACTATTACTCTTAATAGGAGGTAACACAATCAGCTTACAAGATGCCTCCTAAATTGGGAAAGAATTTTAGCTATCAATAAATACTTGTAATTTAACTCAGTAAGAAACCGTAACACTCACTGGCATGAACAGAAAGTCACAAGAATTTTAAAGAAAACCTCCAGAGATATTTAGGCTAAGCACTGTTCCAGGCATTACACATACAGCAACGAACAAAACAAAGTTCCAGCACTCAAGAGTTTATACTCTGCAGTAGGAAGAGACAGAAGATAAGGTAATTTTAGATAATAATCAGAGCTATGAGTGCTATAAAGGAAAGAAGGCAAAGAGATACATTGATCAGAAGGCACTTGCACAAGCACCTGAATAAAATGATAGAGCATATACAGACACCTGGGGGAAGAACATTCCAGACAGAGAGAAGAGCAAGTACCAGAATGCACCTAACTTGTTTAAGGCCTAACAAAGGAAGTGTGGCCAGAATGAATGAATCTAAGAAAAGACCTCCAAGAAGTATGCAGTTAAGAGTGTAAGCAAAATCTTATAAGCCATGATAAAGAATTTCAATCTTATCCTAAATGGAATGGGAAGCACTGGACATTTTCTAAGCAAGGGACAATAACAATGCCTTAAACTGTCACTTAAACTTTAAAATTAGTGTGGCTGCCACGTGGAAAAAGAACGTGACTACAGAAAAAGCAAGAATGGAAGGAAGCAAAGAGATCAGTCAGAGGCTAAACAGATGCTAAGAAATGGTCATGGTGCCTTGAAATACAGTCATAGTGGGGGAAATGGTATATAAGAAGTGATATTTACATGCTTTTGGAGGTACATTTTGCTGACAGACTTGAAATGTGCAATGGGGAGAAGTAAAGAATCAAGGCTAATTTACACTTTTTGATAGGGCCATCAATTCAGGTGAGAATGAGACGATCACACATTTTAAAACAAATAAAAACAAAAAAGTCCTACTATGCTTGAAATGCAGATGCAAACAGATCTGGAAGTCATGCTTTTCTACTACACATACTAAAATACATGTCTGGCACACAGTAAATGTCCTCTCTTCGTAAAAAGTTTGTGATGAGAGCTACATGCATAATGGCACAAACAGTATAGAGAATTATTTCAACTGTTAAATTGTCAATATAAAGGACGGACAACCAAATGAAATCCTGTAGCTCAACAGCCCTACAGCAAGTGGTTCCACATACTCACCATTCTAAAGGGATCAGTGTCAGGGTGGTACAGGTAATTCAGAAACTATGTAAGTTGAAAATGTGCAATGCTTTAGAGGAAGAAGCGATCATTGTGAGATGGTATGTACCACTGAGTCATCATGGGAATCAATGGCAACTCAATAAGCAGGCAACTGTAATTCCTGTTAACACTAGTTCAGCAGAGACCCTTAGGTGTCCATCAATTCTTTAAGTGTATAATGAAAAGACATTTAACAGATGCCACTTAGATGGAGAATGTGCACATGAAATGTAAACATGTCTTAGAGTGTTGTCTATCTACAACACACACACACAGTCACACATATATATTGGCGCTAACTGGAAGGTTATATATAACACCAGTATCCAATCATGGTCCCATCAGCTGGGTAAGACTGTAGGTGTTTCTTTTTCCTTTCCACTTATCCATCCTTTTCTTTTTCTACTCTAAATTTGCATCATTTGCCCAAGAAAAAGTAAATTAATAAGCACAACGAAATGCATTTTGAAAACTTCAGCTATAACCTCAGTGTGTACGAGGCATAAAGACAAAATGCTCATGAAGCAACAGCCATGTCCATAATAAAGGGAAAACTATCCAAGTATTTCTGAGGCAGCAATGTCCACATAGACAATAACTATGTTCTAAGATATAAGACTATGTTTTTAAAGTACTGTGTTACGGGGGGGCAAAAGGATGGTATTTTATTCCTTACAGTTTAAAAATGATGCTGCTAAAGGATATACATTTCTTAAATAATGTTATTTTCCTTTTACCTGTTTTCTCTCTTTAGGATTGAGAAGTAAGTACCGAGGATCAAAAACTATCTTGTGCAACTCCTTCTCCCATGTTGAAAAAGCAGACACCTTTAAAATAAAAATGTATTGCCTCATAATTAAGTTGGCTCTAAAAACATAAAGGTCATATAATTTTCCTTGAAATCTACAGGACATCTGCTTAAAAAGGAGACATAATAAAAACCATACTGAAGTTTCCATCACTAATAAATGACAAGCAGTGGGAGGCTAGCAACAGCAAATTTCCACACTAATTGGCTCTGAACATTTCTATATTATATAGAAATAACACACACTTAATTAGTCATTAAAATAACCACTACTGTGTGACATTTTAAAAATCAGTACATCAGAAAAAGCCTTGAAGATTTACATTTTGATTTCCCATGCTTGCTCCAATCTTGTGAACAATGTTGTGATTTTAAATTGAACAATTATAATTATTCAAATGAATATGTGAATATAACCAAAAGGCTGAAACCCCCTCTCAATTAAGCTTTATTAATAATATCATAAAGTACCAGTTCTCCTTTAACCAAAACCATTCTGAAAGTATTAAAGAATCATATATACCTTACCTATCCACGTAGTCCGCCATTCTGTAATATTAATACTCATATTACTCACCAAAATGTAATGACCCAATAAATGTTAAATGTTACTTGTATTTAAAGGATAGTAAAATGGCATTTAGTTAAACATGATAGGATGAGCCAAGAAAAAGGCTGTTTGAGAGAGTACAGTAATTTGACAGGCTTCCCTTATCCCCCCCCCACAACATGAGCACTAACCTTAGATTTGACCTTTTAGCAAGACATATTTATATTACTTATACAAAACAGAAATATCTCCCCCAAAGATTGTTTTCTGACCCCTCTCTCTAGCAGCATGTCCTTGAACTGCTTCATTCGGGCCTCCAGAGGGACAATGGCCCTTTCTCGGGCAGCTTTAATTTCAGCTTCCATCGCAGCCTCTTTCTCTGAATCAATGTCTTTATTATCGTCTCTCCTATAAAAAAATAAAATATAAGGCATCAACTGACAAAATATTAATAAGGAATCTTACTAAAATCTTTACATCAACGGAATATTCAAGACTCACTACTGAGCAGCATATTTTTGGCAAAAAATATTATATTGAGGGTTTCAAATGAACTATAAGGGATAAGCAACTTTCATAATAATAATAATAATAATAATAATAGTATTACAATGAGCTTCTGATGATGCTACAATGGCTATATTGTGCTGTCTCTCCGATACACAGAATGAACTACCTTACTTTCAAAAACAAAAACAAAAAACTAACATTGCAGTAAAACTCTATGTTAGAAATAAACAGCACAAAATATAATTTTTAGTTCTTGAAATGATAAAGGAAAAACAGTATTTTCCAAAATGTTTTACATTATAGATGCATAAAATATTTCTTAATCTAATAAAAATTGGTATAAGTCTTAGTAATCTCAAATATTCATTTTGAAAAGAAAATGAAAATATCTGCAAACTTGGCCAAGTGGATATGTGAGATATATACCTTACCTACCTGACATCTTTTTTACTCACTTTCTGGGTGGTAAGTTGAGATTTAAGTTGAAGGACAGGTCCCAGAGAGCAACATAGGCCCAGGAGTAGTTAGATGGAATTAGAACTTTCACCAATGACTAAACTACTTCTTTTTCCTCCAAAAATGCACCTCAGGGCTAAGGACAACCCTGTTGCTGTTGCTCTCACTCAAGTGAGATTGTAAACATGAAATCGAGTCACCTCTCAAACATCTGCACTAGGAAGAAGGCCCGTTCATGTGAATAATCCAAAACAGAAAGTAATTCAATAATATTCGGGTGTATCTGAGCAGATTTTCCTTCTTAAATATGATCTGCTACGTATAAAAATAAAATTGGTTCATATTCCCTACANNNAAACTTAAGGGAATCAGGAAAACAAAACATCACCAATTTCAGAAGCATGCTATATATAGGGAAGTGAAGGTAGCCCAGCAGATTTAAATGGAGCTAAGGCTAACTCACAAATACGTGTTAAGTGAGAGGTAATTAGCAACTTAGGGAATGAATCAAAAGAAACAGAAGACATATTCCGTGACCTGCAGGAACTTAGCGAGATAGTCTGTGACCTAAGATATGCACAAAACAAACAGGTAAAAGTAATTTGCCAAACAATATACCCTCTTATAATAATTTATTTAAGAACTATTTAAATAAAGAGTTAAAAGACATCCAAGAAATATAACTAATGAAAACAAATAACCTTTATAGAATTACACTAAATGGAAATGTCACAATACAAACTATCACTATCTATCTCAATAAAAGAAATAAAGAAAAACTAAGCCAGGAAAAATAGGCTTTTAACTTTGTACCTAAATAGAGAAGCTCGGGCAATCCACATAAAGGACTTCTTTGACATTCTCCTGATAAAAGCAGTTAAAAACCTTACAGAGTTGTCTATAAGAACAAACAATTAAAAACAACCTAAAAGTTTAACATTGTAGGAACATCCAAAATTATGGTTATATAAACAGAATGAATACAGTCATTTATAATTACTAAGAAAACAAATGTCTTATTCTAGATTTTTTTTTTAAGAACACAAAATCAGTTGATTACAACTAATAAAAATATTTGCATATTTGGTCAAGAACTAAAAAGTCAACTGCAAAAATGAAAAAGCTATGTTACTTTGGTTGATTATGCGTGACTCTCTTTAATATCTTAGTATCTTTAACATTGTTGCTAACGATTTTTTAAAAAGAACCACCCTTCCGAGGGGTTGTCTTACGAATTTCTTTGCCATAATTTGGCTGCATTCAATCTGTCCTTTTTAGATAAGGACTATGGTTCATCCAGTTCCTAATAATGTCTTTAAACTTTCCTTTTTGCTGCTAAATAATGGTCCCATTCCTCCCCCCACCCACACACCAATACCCTCTACCCCAGCCTTTCATCCCCCATTAACTAGAAACATTCATAATTTTACCCAACTACAGAGCACTGGCCAACCTAATGCTCCCACTTATGGCAGTCTCTTTCTCCCAAAGCATTTTCTAAGCTCACAGGTTCCCTCTTCACCAGGCAGTAATGACACAGACTCAAGGACCAGCTAAGTGACAAGTACATAAAAAGAGAGAAGTCTGTGTGTCTGTATTTATGCAATTTCTGGAATGGTGTCTGCTGAGGTCTACATTAAGGAGGAAATTCGTTTTCTATGAAATTCAGGCTTAATGAATGTCTGAAAATAATTTATCTCTAATTCCTAAAATGTCACTTGGCTTTATAATACATATTTAAGTAATCAAGTACTCTGCACATCTAGCAACAGAAGGGACACCATTTCCGCATTCTAAAGCAAAGCTTTCTAATATCGGGCCTTAGAGAGCAATCATGACTTCTGCCTCCTAACATACACATTACCTGTCCCAACCACAAACTGAATGGGACCTAATCAACTTTTAAAATGGGTATAATCTACCTGAATTACATGAACTGTAAGTATTACTTACTTCCGTTTTTTGGCTTTAACAGGTTCATCTTCATTAAGTTCCTCCATTAATTCTTGTTCTTCTTTAACTGTAAGATGAAATTTAATTAAACCTTGTCAGAATAAAATTCAGCAAGCAACAATTAAAACATTTAAGTCTGAATCCTTCCTCTAGTCACTACCAGAACACTTGCTTTAACAGTATTAAAAAGCAGCTATAGGGGAGCCTAGGTGGCTCAGCTGGTTAAGCATCTGCCTTTGGCTCAGGTCACGATCCCAGGATCCTGGAATTAGCCCTGTATCAGGCTCCCTGCTCAGCGGGAGCCTGCTTTTCCCTCTCCTCCCCACTCGTGCTATCTCTGTCTCTCTCTCTCTCCCAAATAAATAAAATCTTAAAAAAAAAAAAAAAAAGTAGCTACAATCTGTAGTTTACTCACTTGCACTCATAGAGAATTGCCATTTTTGGATGGACAGCATTGTGGGGGTCGGGTGTCCTGGCAAAAACATATCAAACATTATTATGCATAGTTACATGCACATATTACACAATATTTTCTTCTAAAAAGTTACTGTTTATATAAAATACCCATCCCATAAACTCTCCCCTTTATAAAACATTAAACAATTCTATACTTCCTAAATTAACCTTCCCTTTAAATTTCCAATTCACTTTGAAATGTTTAATTCATGAGACATGAATTTATCAAATAACTGAACTGAATATTTGAAAACAGTCATAAAAACAAAAGCAAATCTCATACCTCCTTGGCACAATTCAACACTAGGATTGTAAAGTATCAATATCACAGCTATAAAACAAATACTGCTGAAGGGAAAAAGTGGTGTCTAGTATCTTTACCACTAGGCAGGCAAAGTTTCACTGATTTGGAAATGACTTGCAAGAAAAAAATGTAGCACCATATATATCCCACAAAGATCTCTCAATTATAATAAATGACATATATTTGGATTTACTTCATTGGAACTATCAGGTGATTCATTTATGCTTCTACAGCACATGGGGGGGGGGGGTTCTATAAAAACACAATCCTGTCAATATTATGGCAAATTACCAATAAAAAATATGCAATAAAAATTATGTAAAAATACGAGCTCATTTTATCTACTGAAATGCTGTCTGAACACAAGGTACCTTAAAAGATAATCTCTTAATAAGGTTTGTCTCTATATTGTCAGGAATAGGGTTTATATTCCCTAAATTTCATCTACCTGAAAAGAGTAAGCTTTTGCAGCAATTGGGTGGCACGGTCAGTTAAGCATCCAACTCTTGACTTCAGCTCAAGTCATGATCTTGGGGATCATGAGATCAAGCCGGGGGTTGGGCTCTGTGCTCAGTGGGGAGTCTGCTTGGTATTCTCGCTCTCCTCTCTCTGCCCTTCCCACCACCACCCCCCACCTGTGCACACACTCTCTAATATAAATAAATCTTTAAAAGAGTAAGCTTTTATAATTCTACAAAATTTTGTGTTTTACAGAAGTTTAGTAAAATGTACTCTATACAGTTCTGATTATTTCAAAAAATATATTACTAGATAAAAAGTCCTAAAAGGCTCACTGAGGAGTGTTTTAGTATTATTAGTAAGCACAGAGCAAACCTTAAGCAGAACCAACATAACTGGACTAACTAAAAATCTTGACAAGGACAGTAAGTTAAAAAAATATACATATAAATATTTTACAAAAAAAATTCGTCCAAACTTTCTAATTTTTAGTATCTCTACTACTGAACTCAAACTAGCATAGCAGTCTATTTCCCATTTCTCAAATTTCTTATATTCTTTGAAAACAGCAAGTTATCCTAAATAGCCTCATATTTTCTGTAAAAATATTAAAAGAACGATAAAATTAGAGGATAAATTCTTAATTTAAAACTTACTTAGTTTCTTCACTTCTTCCATTCCTTTTTTATGAGGAGGCTCCTGAATAATTTTGTCAACATCTGCCCTTCCAATCAGATCATCAGGTCGGTCCCACATGGAAAGACGGGTGGTAGGATTATAAAAGAAGACCCTCTCATCACCAGTCCAAACAACACACCTACGAATTGATTCAAATATCAGTTTCTTCTATAATGGAACATATTTGATAGTTAAGTCTTTGTCATCCTGCCTAAAGGAGAGGTGGGGGGGTGGTTAGGACACCTTTGTATTCAATAATAGTCATAGAGCTGAATACAATTTCTAGAGGAGAGAGCTGAGTGGCTAAGGTTAGAACAGCAGTTCAACATTGTAACTGAGAAAACCAAAAAAAGCAAAGTAATTCACAATCAGTGATTTAGAGCGCTCAAGAACTTGGTGTAGCTGGCTCAATCTGTGAGTGTTACATTTTAACCTATCACAAAGGATGAATTCAATGGCAACAAATAAGAATGCTATTAAGCAGTTCTAAAACTGAAGAACAGACCACAGCACAATACCTATTATGTAATACTTCTTAGTATTTACCAAATCAGAATTTTACATACTCAAATGCAACCTGCTATGAAGTCTTTAATATCTTATTGCACCTGATATAAAAAATAAGAAATATTGATTGCACTATGACACCACAGCCCACTACAGCTCACTGTTCCTGTTCATTACAAGAAATTCAGAAAAATAGAGAAAAAGAGAATGTTAAGGACTGCGTACAGTTTTTAAAAAATAAATATAAGTATGAAAGAGAGTCAATATATATAGCAGCAAATGCAAGGGTATAAATTTCCCATTTTTCCTCCCTCACACCTCTGCCCTAAGGGCCCCCAAACACAAACAGTAGTAGCTTGGTGGTGGCAGCACAGGCAGTGAAAACTCCCAATAGAAACCAGGTACTTATGGCCAGATAATTACCAGTTCATCAACAGCTGCCAAGCCAAGTTGATCTAGATGTTGAAAATATCAGACAAAACCTCTATTGTTGAGATAATCAAAGACTTTAAAGCAGCAATTATAACTAGAGTTCATGAGATGAAGGAAAAAAAGAAACCTGAATGAAAACATAGTTCTCATTAGAGAAACAGAAACTGTAAAAAAAACAAAACGAAAAACTTTAGAGATGAAAAACACACGACTGAAGCAAAGGAAAAAAGAGAGAGAGACAAGCCAAGAAACAGATTCTTAACTAGAGAGAGCAAACTGGTTACCAGAGGGGAGGTGAGTAGGGGGATCTGGATTAAGGAGCACACTTGTCATGAGCACCAGGTAATGTATGGAAGTACTGAATCACTATATTGTACACCTGAAATGATATCACACTGCCTGTTAACTATATAACAATTAAAATAAAACTAAAAAATAAAAAGAGAAAAAGAAAAATACACAACTGAAATAAAATCTCTTTGGATTGGCTCAAAAACAGAACAGAGATGACAGGGAATGATCAGTGACCTAGAAAGTCAGCGGTAATTATCCCACCCGAAGAATAAAGAGAGGAAAAAAATAATCAATAGGCTTTCAGGAAACCTAAGGGATTATATCAAAATGCCTTACATAAATGTCACTTATGTAGATTTTTAACTCTGCTTGGGGAAAACCCTACCCTAAATTTTCTATGCCGGCTTCTAAAATATGTCACACTACAAACAGGGCAACAAGTCCAATGACCATGGATTTCTTACCAGAAACCACAGAGCAAGAACACAGTAAAACATCCTTAAAGTTGGGGGGGGGGAGGGGCGGAATGGGAGTGAAAATGTTCAAAACTGAATATGGTAATGGCTGCACAACTCCATTAATATATTAAAAATCATGGAGTCGTAGACTTTAAATGAGTGAACTGTACAGGATGTGAATTATCTCAGTACATTTGTCATATTTTTAAGCAGCAGCTAGACAAAAAAAGTATATATGATTCTTGACATAACATTCTAGAAAATACAAAGTAATCTAAAATAGAAAGCAGAAGGATCCTTAGGGATGGATAACAAAGGGACACAAGAAAATTGTCGGGGTTATTGGAAATGTTTATTTTGATTGTGGAAATGAACTTTAAATATTTCAGCTCACCATACTTCAATTTTACTTGAGTAACACAAAAAAATGAGAAAATGGGGGCTCCCAGCTGGTTCAGTCAGAAAAGCATGGAACTCCTGATCTCGGGGGTTCTAAGTTTGAGGCCCACGCTGGGTGTAGATATTACTTAAAATTAAATATTTTTTTTAAAAAATGAGAAAATGTACTACTATATCAAAATCTTTTGTGGAAATGGGACTAGATGTGTTTTTTTGTCTTGAATCCAACAAAAAACCAAAGCTCATTGATCCTAGGGAAAACAAAACACTTCCACTTTTGACCTCTCTTTACAATTAATTTTAAAAGCAGGTGTGAAGGCCCCTGCTTGGCACAGTCAGTTAAGTGTCTGATTCTTGGTTTCAGCTCAGGTCATGATCTCAGGGTGGTGAGATCGAGCCCCACATTCAGCTCGGCGCTCAGAACGGAGTCTGCTTGGGAATCTCTCTCCCTCTCCCGCTGCCCCTGTTGCTCATGCTCATGTGTGTGCTCTCTCTCTCTCTCAAATAAATCTTTAAAAACATAAATAAATTAAAGCAGGTGTGGGGGAAACATGTTATATACTATGTTCCATTAGAATAATCCTGAGAGGAGCACATGGCTGGTTCAGTCGGGAGAACATGTGACTCTTGATCTTGGCATTGTGAGTTCATACCTCACGGTGGGTATAAAGATTACTTAAAAATAAAACCTTAAAAAAAAATTTAAAAAAGAACAATCCTGAGATACTCAAGCCATCCTGACAGATGTTTAACTTTACTGGGGGAAAAAAAAAAGTACCCTAAACTTTCTATGACAGTTTCTAAAACACTATTTAATTATTAACAGCAGTAACTACTTCAAGAGAGAGATGCTATTTTACTAATTCATGCTGACTTCAAAACACCAAAGTGTGCTAATATACTCCATCAGTACTAAATGTGGAGTGAGAAGCTATCACGACATTTCAGAACAGAAAAATTATGGACAAAGAATTCTTGTACCAAAAAAATGCCCTGTGCTGGGGCACCTGGATGGCTCAGTCCATTGAGCATCTGACTCTTGATTTCAGTTCAGGTTATGATTTCACGATTCATGGGATCGAGCCCTGCGCTGGGCTCCACGCTCAGCAGAGTCTGTTAGTCCCACTCCCTCTGCTCACTCTCTCTTGCTCTCTAATAAATAAAAAAAAAATCTTAAAAAAGAAAACAAAACTGCCCTGTGCTAATAATATGCATGTACGCATGATAAAATGCTTCGGGATGAAGTGTACTAATATCCGCAACTTTTAACCTATCAAAAAAATTATTATTGGCAGATGCACTGAGAGATGGTAAATAAATGGTAACACAAACAGACTAAAAAGTTAATTCTAGAAGCTAAGTCAATACATGGTGCTCACTGTTCTAGACACATTCTTTCAACATTTCTATAGGTTTCAACTTCTTCATAATAAAATACTAGAGCAAAAAGCTCTGGAAACAACAACAAAAACCTACAGAAACAGAAGAGCTAATCAATTAGTGGCCCTGTGCCACTCTCAGTATATGCAAAAGTGAGTAAAACTTGAAAAACCAATTTTCCTAAGTTAAAACCCAATACAGAAACTTAACCAGAGACGTAAAGGACCTATATTCTAGAAACTATAAATCACTCTTGAAAGACATTGAGGAAGACATAAAAAGATGGAAAGATATTCCATGCTCATGGATCGGAAGAATTAACATAGTTAAAATGCCCATGCTACCCAGAGCAATCTACACTTTCAATGCTATCCCGATCAAAATACCGAGGACATTTTTCAAAGAACTGGAACAAATAGTCCTTAAATTTGTATGGAAACAGAAAAGGCCCCGAATCTCCAAGGAACTGTTGAAAAGGAAAAACAAAGCTGGGGGCATCACAATGCCGGATTTCGAGCTGTACTACAAAGCTGTGATCACAAAGACAGCATGGTACTGGCACAAAAACAGACACATAGACCAATGGAACAGAATAGAGAGCCCAGAAATGGACCCTTGGCTCTTTGGGCAACTAATATTTGATAAAGCAGGAAAAAACATCCGGTGGGAAAAAGACAGTCTCTTCACTAAATGGTGCTGGGAAAATTGGACAGCTACATGCAAAAGAATGAAACTTGACCACTATCTCACACCATACACAAAAATAAACTCCAAATGGATGAAAGACCTCGATGTGAGACAGGAATCCATCAAAATCCTAGAGGAGAACATAGGCAGCAACCTCTACAACATCGGTCAAAGCAACCTTTTTCATGACACATCCCCAAAGGCAAGAGAAACAAAAGATAAAATGAATTTATGGGAGGACTTCATCAAGATTAAAAGTTTCTGCACATCCAAGGAAACAGTCAGAAAAACTAAGAGGCAGCCCACGGAATGGGAGAATATATTTGCAAATGACACTACAGATAAAGGACTGGTATCCAAGATCTACAAAGAACTTCTCAAACTCAATACACGAGAAACAAATAAACAAATCAAAAAATGGGCAGAAGATATGAACAGACACTTTTCCAATGAAGACATACAAATGGCTAACAGACACATGAAAAAATGTTCAAAATCATTAGCCATCAAGGAAATTCAAATCAAAACCACACTGAGATACCACCTTACGCCAGTTAGAATGGCAAAAATAGACAAGGCAAGAGACGACAATTGTTGGAGAGGATGTGGAGAAAGGGGATCCCTCCTACATTGTTAGTGGGAATGCAAGTTGGTACAGCCACTCTGGAAAACAGTGTGGAGGTCCCTTAAAAAGTTAAAAATTGAGCTACCCTATGATCCAGCCATTGCACTACTGGGTGTTTACCCCAAAGATACAGACGTAGTGAAGAGAAGGGCCATATGCACCCCAATGTTCATAGCAGCAATGTCCACAATAGCTAAATCGTGGAAGGAGCCGCGATGCCCTTCAACAGATGACTGGATTAAGAAGTTGTGGTCCATATATATAATGGAATATTACTCAGCTATCAGAAAGAACGAGTTCTCAACATTTGCTACAACATGGACGGCGCTGGAGGAGATAATGCTAAGTGAAATAAGTCAAGCAGAGAAAGACAACTATCACATGATTTCTCTCATCTATGGAACATAAGAACTAGGATGATCAGTAGGGGAAGAAAGGGATAAAGAAAGGGGGGGTAATCAGAAGGGAGAATGAAACATGAGAGACTATGGACTATGAGAAACAAACTGAGGGCCTCAGAGGGGAGGGGGTGGGGGAATGGGATAGGCTGGTGATGGGTAGTAAGGAGGGCACGTATTGTATGGTGCACTGGGTGTTATACACAACTAATGAATCATCGAGCCTTACATTGGAAACCGGGGATGTACTGTATGGTGACTAACATAATGTAATAAAAAAAAAAAAAAAAAACCAATACAGAGTACACGCCAGGAAAGCACGGCAAATATACACAGCCCTCACTGTGCACTCTGCAGGACACTGTAAAAGTAACTGCAAGCTAAAGCTGTAGGATACAATCTCAGTAAGCACAGGAAAAAATTACAATTAGTCCACAACCTTTATTTTTTTTTAAGGTTTTATTTATTTCTCAGAAAGAGAGAGCACAAGCGGGGGAGCAGCAGGCAGAGGGAGAAGCTGAGCAGGGAGCCCGGTGCGGGACTCAATCCCAGGACCCTGGGATCATGACCTGAGCCAAAGGCAGACACTTAACTGACTGAGCCACCAGGCATCCCAGTCCATAACCTTTAAAAACTTTTGTCAAAACATTAAAAATTGTCTTAAACCAGAAACTAAAGTTTACTGATCCTAAGGAATAAAAAATGCTTCTAATTTTGATCTCTTTATTTAGAAGAGTCAAACTAATGCTGTGAAATACCAGGAAAAAAATTCCAATATTGGTAAGGAAAATATGAAGCTTCATGTTTTACACTTAGCTTCTTAACTCTGAAGAAAGTTACTTCGAGAGCAACATTGGAAGATATGAAGAGACAGAAACACTAATAAAAATCTGATTATCCAAATGAAGTGGCATAGCCTGCTTAGCTAAGATAATTGTTGTGTCTTCTTTCTTCGTTTTCCTAAATAATCTCTACACCCAACATGGGGCTGAAATTTATAATCCCAAGACCTAGAGTCGCATGCTCCACTGAATGAGCTGACCAGGCCGCCCTGAGTAATTTGTTTTGCTTAAAGTTAGCATTTACTCATTTTACAAGGAACAGAAAAAAATTAAGGAATTAAAGTTCTATTGACAATAAATTTTTCACTGACAGACCTTGGAAAATGATTTACACAAGCAGTTATCTTACATGTATTCAGATGGACTGTAAAAACACTAGGAACATATAGTTGCATTAGGGGATGGAGGACAGTCCCTAAGAAATACCTAGAACCTAGAAGCTATAAATAAAAGATCAGTAAATTTGATCTCATCAAATACAATATTTATGTATGACAAGACATAAAATAAAAACCAACAGGTAGGGAGAAAGTGTAATGTATACAAAAATTAAAGGGGTTAACAGCATGCATAAAAAGGTCTCTTCTGGGGCACCTGGGTGGCTCAGTAGGTTAAGCATCTAACATCAGCTCAAATCATGATCTCAGGGTCGTGGGATTGAGCCCTGCATCAAGCTCCATGCTCAAGAGGGGGTCTACTTGTCCCTCTCCCTCTTTCTGCCTCTCCCCACACTCCCTTGAGCTCTCTATCTCCCTCTAAGTAAATAAATAAATAAATAAACTCTTAAAAAAAGAAAAAAAAAAAAACCTCTCTCCTATCATTAAGAAAAAGACAAGTCCATAAAAAACATGAGGAAAACTGTGAAGGAAGCAATCCACAGCCAATGAACATGAAATAAACTGAATTACACCAGCATTCTGCAAACATGTAACAGAAATCTTTTTCTCAACAGCTTACCAAAGATTTAAATAGAATATGCCACACTGGTTAAGAGGGAGAGAAAAATGGTACTCTGAGGCTATTGCTGGGAATACTAACAGGCACAGTCCAGCCTGCCCCTCCCCCCCAACACCAAAACCTTTCTGAGGTCAACCTAGCAGTATCTACCGAAATATTAAATAACAGTATCACTTGATTCAATTTCACCTCTAGGAATCAATCCAACAGAAATACTTGCATGTTGTTCACAAAGAAGCATGTACAAGGATGTCCTAAACAGCAACTTTTGTTAATGCTAGGGTGGGAGACAACCTCATCATCCGTTTATAGAAAAACTATGCATTTACAGAATACTATGTGATCACAAATATATTTATTTTTTTTTTTTAAAGATTTTTTTAATTTATTTATTCGACAGAGATAGAGACAGCCAGCGAGAGAGGGAACACAAGCAGGGGGAGTGGGAGAGGAAGAAGCAGGCTCACAGCGGAAGAGCCCGATGCGGGGCTCGATCCCACAACGCCGGGATCACACCCTGAGCCAAAGGCAGACGCTCAACCGCTGTGCCACCCAGGTGCCCCACAAATATATTTAAATGTACAAAAATAGCAAAATTTCTGAGACATAGTAAAAACCACGAAGGAATACACTGGTTTTTTTTTTTTTTTTTAGAGATTTTATTTATTTGACAAAGAGACAGCCAGCCAGCGAGGGAGGGAACACAAGCAGGGGGAGTGGGAGAGGAAGAAGCAGGCTCCAGCAGAGCGGGAAGCCTGATGCGGGGCTCGATTCCAGGACCCCGGGATCATGCCCTGAGCCGAAGGCAGACGCTTAACAACTGAGCCACCCAGGCGCCCCAAGGAATACACTGTTTTTAAGACACTGTAAGATGCACACACACCACACAACTCTGTACATGTGTACACAAAACAATGTAACAAAGGGTCCAGAAGGCATATGTAACCAAACTTTCATTAATGAGGCTTGGGGAAAGTAGAATTCTTTAATTTTTTCCTCCACATAATTCTTTCATATCCAATGTTTTTATGGATTCACATATTCTTTTCTAATAATATCAGATCAATAAGAAAATAACTGAAAGCAGGACACAAAAACTATAGATATAAACATACAGAAAAAGGTTTAGAGAATGATAAATATAAGAAACTTGACATGCAAATAACAAATGTTCCAAAAAAGGAAAAACAAACAGATAAAGAGAAGCAATAATTAAACAAATTCCAAAAGAAAATTCCACTAATCTGGGGACAGACTCAAATCTGAAAACTGATTAGCATCCACGAAGCTTCAGATTGGTGGGGTTCAGAGGTGGTTACCAGCTTTTCATGTACAATACTCAAACTCAGAAACCACAACCTAGGAACATATTCTTTAAACAGACTGTTTCCATAACTTGGATTCTGGATCCAGGTAAATATTTTTGCTTAATTATTTTTAAAATGAGGTTTAATGTATCAAGTTGGTGGAATGAAATATACAGAAGACAATTATTCCAAATGTCTTTAAAACATAGTAATTTGACTATAAATCCCTGGAGTGACATGCCCTGAACATAAAAATAAGGGGGGGGGTAAAAAAGGTTAAAAAGTGTCTTCTCTATCACACTGTTAGTGACAGTAGTGGTACTACAATTCTGTGACTTATATGTGAGAAAAGCAAATGAGTAATTACGTTGCTATCACTCAGCAGCTGAATTAAAATGATGATGAGGTTCAGTAAAAGCCTTGTAGTAAATCTCAACTACAAGTAATGATATGAACTCACAATGTATCTTTAAATGTGTGCATTTTCAATCCGTGCCACATCCCACAAAAAGCAAAATGGCCGAATCTAGGCCTAAGACAGGAAATACATGAGAAAGCCACGAACATCTTTGTCAGAGTAGAAAACAAGGAAAGTATCAATGACAGGGTCGCAACATAAAACCCCAGTCAACCTTAAGAGGCTTCACCCAGCCCTAGTTGAATTAACTGAACTTCAGTAAGAATAAGAACGATAACAGACAGAAGCAAAGAAAATGTATTTAAATCTATGAATTTTAATACTCAAATCAATTCATTACTGTAAAAACCTAAGCACGATTGACATTTTGGACATAATTAACTCTTGTAGGGAGCTCTCCAGTACCTGGCAGGATGTTTAGGAGCACCCCTGCCCTCTAACAACTAGATGCTACAGGCTATTAATCCCTTACAAGTTATGACAACCAAGAACGTCTCCAGACACTGCCAAACATCCACTTATGAACTAGTCTTGCCAAAAAGATCACATGTGAATCTGCTCAGGTCTCTACATATACTTGCTAGTTTGCAGGAAATTCAGGACTTCTAGACTGAAATGGTACCACAGGGATGAAACAGTAACATTCAGACTGTGAGCCTCCAGGTAACAAACATATTTCTTTTTTAAATAACAAAAACAGAAAGGAAAAAGCAATGAAAACACAATGGAGGGGAACCTATAGATTACAAGACGTAAGGAAGAACTTCCTGCAATATGTGGACTGTATATGGATTAAACGGGCTAGAGCAGGAACAGGAGAGAGCAGAGAGAAGAAAAGGGAAAACCAAAGAAGAAAAAGTACACTTAAGTAAAAAGACAATTTTACACAGTTCTATAAATATAATCATGTATGTGGGCAGATGTACAAAATTAATTTTAAACAATAAAAAGGAGATTCAGGATCTCACAGCAGTTCAAGTCTATGATCACGTACAATAAACATTAATGGACAGTACCATGAAAGGAGAAAGACAATGCAGCAATTGAGTTTTAGGTCTGAACACCCAAACTACAAAAAAGAAGAACCAAAATATTCATTAGATAAAAACATCTACTTGGCGTGTATTTTTTTAAAGCACCTTTTCTTCCTATATGATAAACCATGTAACAATCAAATATGGCAATAAATAAGCAAACAAGAACGAAATAAATTTAACTTACTAATTAAGCCAAGTACATACCATGGAGTACCAGGAATAGGGGTAGTAGCTACTGGCTTCGCCTTCTGGGCAGCCTTTTCTTCTTCAGTCATCTCCTCCTCTTTAGGCTCCTAAGGGAAATGATGTTACTCCCATTTAATTAGTATCACAAAACTATACCTGTATCTTATACAAATACAAGTAATACTGTGAACACCTCAAAGTGCAACCAACGTAAGGTCTGTTGCTAGCATAGTGAGGACCCTGAGTGGGAATTTCTAAGAAAGTTCTAAATCCTTGCTCCCTAGACAGAGCCGAATTCTACAATAGCAGACCCCAGCAACAGCAGATGGTCCTATCTTACAGACTCACTAACCATCTGCTTAGGAGCAGAAATGGAGAATTTAGGATAGAAAATCAGACGAGACCTCTTCATTTAAGGTTATTTCTTTCTCCTGCTAACTTCCTTACTAATAAAACAATACTACCATTAGTCCCTCACTGAATAAAGGAAGCTTCCAAAAAGCAGAGCTCTTTTAGTGTTGTGTAGAGATCATTCCATGCCAGAATAAGACAGATAAAATATCACATTCCCCAAATATAAAACTGTACTTAAAATTTTTACCATGTGCCAGTCTATAAATCAGGAGGTTGGGACTGGGTCGATGCCCTGGTCCCTTCTAGGGGCCTTGGTTTACCGTAAGAAGTAATTCAATGAAACTTTCAAAGGAAAAACTGAAATACAAACTTCAAAGAACCCTTAAATTTCAGAAATCAGACTACAGCAATTATCTAAATCTGTATCAGATGGGTTTTCAATTACAAGTAAATTGTACCCAACAGTTAAAGCTGGCTCCCAGGTTAACGGTTGTGGCCCTTTACCTCCTTTATCTCCTTTATTGGCTCTTCTTTAGGGTCCTCCTCCTCCGTCTCCATTGGCAGAGGTTCTTCAGAAGGTTCTTTAATTGGCTCTTTAATCTTCTCCTCTAATTTTTCTATTACAAAGTTAAGACAATGTCACTCAATGGTTTTTGGTGTAATTTTCCAAGAACTTTCAGAGACTAAGCAATTAAGATATTCCATAACTAGAAATTATTAACTATAAAGACAAAATGTTCTTCTTTGTATCATCAATTTCAATATAATGTACTGGTCACCTTCAAATACCTTGCTATACCATCAGAAAACTGTCACTAGAAAAGAACCACTGACTACAGAGGGATATAGTCTTTCAAGTCACTCAAGTATCATTTGTAGCAATGATTCATTTTGCTCAAAGGGACAAGATACTAAGATTCTTAGAAAGAGGAACCTGTGATACAGAAAATTATGAGTTTTCTTCATCCAAGACTCCAAGAGCCTACATTTCTTTTTTCAGAACACATGCAATACAGACATCTCTTCCTGAGAGTACTATTAATCTTAGACATCAGTAATTACACAGGAGAATAATTATGCAATTCCTAACAGCAAAAATATGTATGTGTACAGATGTATAATTTAATTTCTCCAGATGGAAAAATCATGGACAAACGTGTAAGTGGAACTGGCTTTTTAAATACATATGTATTTATCAATTTGGTAGAAATAAATAATCCAACAACTACGGAATTAGCAAATACTTCAAATGTGTTAAAAAGGAATTAACTCAATTTCAAATAGCATTCTATTTATAGTATCATAGCTTTTACTACATCTCAACAAGTCATTAAAACTATACCTTTTTCCTTTAGCTCTTGGGGTTTTTCCCAGGTTGATTCTAACGTTCTATTATTATAGTAATATGTCTTTCCATCTGCTGTTTTATACTCAGTCCACTCAGAAACTGCTGTCGCTCCAGCTAAGGTAGCAGGGGAAGCTGCAATAGCAACCTGGGGGTGTATCATAGGTACGATAGGAGGGGCCATGCCTGGCAACACACCTAAAAGAAGAAGAATACAAAGTTAGGTCCAAGTATCAAATTGTAAAGCAAAATGAAACTTTAAAATATGAGCTACATCTTTCTAATAAGTATTAATAAATGAATGAACCAGTTGGAACAAAAAACCAAATCATTTAAAATGTGATTTAATTACTTAAAGCTATTTCCCTGGTTTAGTTCTAAGATCTAAATTCAAATAGGTTCAGAAATTCAACCCAAGAAGTACCTTAAGAACAGTCAAAAATTTGGATAATAGTTATGATGAAGTCCTAACAATAATTATAAAAATGATGACACATTCTGTACGTGTGAAGAGAAATAATTTTTATAAAGAATTTCTCAAATTCTAATGAAATCAAGACAACAAACATTTACTGAGCATATTTCCTGAAGCAAAATTATTTTCTAGTTCTAAGGTACCTAGAAGGGTATGAATAAAATTCTCAGTTTTAAAGTAAATGACTGAGTTTATTATCAAATCCACTTTAATATACTAAGTGATTAAGTCAGATGTCCCTGTTAACTGTCAGTTTACTCTTTTCCTTAAAAAAAAACAACAATTTCTTCTATTTATTTTTTAAAAGATAAACCAAGATTAATTTTTTTTTAACAAGACAGCCACACAAGCTGACATTATACAAATAATTAAGGATATATGAATCCAAATTGAAAAAAAACCCTCATATCCTATTCCAGAATTTAAGTTTTGGGAGCTATCTTCAATAAGTTTCAAATGTAAATTTATATTATACACACAAATATTCACACACATATACTCACTAGCATGCAAGCATAATCACATCACTTTACACATGGAAATGATTTTTTTATATTTAACTTAAAAACACATCAAAAAATAAAATTAAATGTTATGAATATGAGAATGAAGTTGTTTACACTTATTACAAAAATTAAGATATAAAGTGATCTGACCTTATTTTGCTTTTGTGAACCAAAGAAGCTAATACTACAGGCAATTGGGAAAATTAAGTGTTGGCCAAATATGACAACTGTATTTATACTGCTCATTAAAAAGAAAAATATAAAAAAATCCACTCACTTGGGCAAAAATAAATAAATAAAAGGATAAACAACAACATTCACTACCATGCCAACTTACAGACAAAACAAACTAAGATGGTTTTAAAAAATTACCGGTCTTGGTGGTAGCGACTGTCTTTACATACGGGCAGCTGACTATTTGCATCATTGCTACACCTGTAAAATGGATAAGCAAGCATACGTTGGAAAGCTGCCATGGTATGTCGGCTACCACTGGGATTCAGGGAAGTAATTTACCACTACAATTTAGAATGCTATTTCCAATGAAAAAGACCAGGAATGGAGTAGAATTTCTTTCTGTTTGACATTTTGTGGGAAGTGGTGCCAAATCCAATGATAACTAATTCTAAATTATAGCATCAATTACCTTTTTATCAAACCAGCTCTGATAATATTTGAAGGAGTCTCGAGTTTAAATTCAATGAAGGAAGCCCCTTCATTGCATATATATAACAAGTTCTCATGTGGGACATTTTCCCACAGGACATCAAACCCATGCTGCTGTTGCTTAGATACCAGTGAAAGGCAGATGCAGCATGACACTGACAAGACACCTTCTCTGTGCTGCTAAGTGGGAACTACATGCAGAAGCTAAGGCATGGAGCATAACCATGCAGAAGGAGAAAAAGAATAAAATAGGACAAAGAGGGATACAAGAGAAAGGAAGAAAGTAAGGTATGAGATGGATTCAAATATTCCAATGCAAATAGTATTTTAAATAAAAGGGCAGAGATGAAAAGGGTTGCATTCAACTAATGACAAAATATCCATGTTCAGGACCTGCTCTATGGAATGTCACAGGCTTGAAACAGTATGGAAGCAGGCTAACATGTGAAGAAAAATACAGCCCCTTTAGTAGCACTAATGACTACATGGGCTGATTGCTCAGAAACCTCTAATATTTAAGCCAACTAAAGAAGTAGCACTTGTATCAAAGAATGGAAATTACGTACAGTTCTTAGAAGAATGAAGATTCATCATGATGCATTACAATGGTGATAAAAAGGGAATGAAAGGAAAAGCTGGAAAACTAAGACTGATTAATTGAAGAAATCCAAAATTAAGTGTGAATTAGAAAAAAATTTTTAAAGGAAAAGGCTGAAGGCTGAAGGCAGGAAGAAAAAGGGTTGGGGGATTAAGTTTTAATTTCTATTTGCTTTGGCTGAAAAAACTAAACCTAGTTTCATACCAATAAAAATTTAAAATAACATACTATTTTCCCCACTAACGTATAGGAAAAGAAATTTCTCTTAGAGTTAAAAATTGAAATTAAACCCCTCAGTTTGTAAATAAAGTACCTAAGTTCACGCACACACACACAAAAATACTGCCAATTTTTGAAAAATGCCTTTAATTTCTTATTTACTATTTTAAGTAAAGAATATTAAAGCTAAACTTCCTATTACCTCTGACACTAAAACAAAAGCGCTGGATCATAAAAGCATACTGAGTTAAGTCATACGAATGGTTCTGTTTTCCCTGATGTTCAAAGAAAGCAAGGGAAAAATTCATTTGGTTAAAGAAGTTACACCACATATTAGGTTTAAATTAGTATAAATACTGCCATCTGCAGGACCACTGAACCTAGTACGTCAGCCCTAAAAATTCAATCCTTAGAATACATGAACTTTTTTCTCAATTTTCTCTAAAACCACCCCCCAAAAGATAATTTTAACTATTCAACTTAAACAGAAGAAAATCAACTCTATTCATATTTAGCCTAAGTGCCATTATTAAATATCAACTGGGCCAACATAGAACTCCTCTATTTGACTGACAACGAGACCATACTAAAAGGTCATACGTGTTTCTTCTCATGATAAAAAGACGAACTTAAGGTTTTCTTTGAGGGTGATTACATACATAAGACTCACAATACTACCACACATCTAAATTTTTAATCTTCTATTTAAAGGGAGTATCTGGGGTGCCTGGGTGCGTCAGTGCCTCAGCCAGTTAAGCATCTGACTCTCAATTTTGGCTCAGTCATGATCTCTTGGTTGTGAGATCGAGCCCTGTGTTGGGCTCCACACTCAGCAAGAAGTCTGCTTAAGGATTCTCTATCTCCCTCTCCCTCTGCCCTTTCCTCTGATCGAGCTGGCTCTTACTCTCTCTCTCAAATAAACAAATTTTAAAAATAAAATTTAAAAAAATCTAAAGGGTGCATCTGTTCAATTTTCCTGTAACTTTATTCTCAAATTATGTTCTACTATGAAATCAGAAAATTCCATTTCACATTCTCAATAGTTCTAATGTCAAAGACAAGTTTCTTAAAATTCCAAATAAGATTTTATAGTCTTAGAAATCCCGTAATTCCAATCCAATTTACTATTCCCAATTCCAACTCTAACTCCTGTATTGTACCTATAATTCTTCCAGTCCTTTCCTTCATTTTATTTATTATCTCTTCCTTAATCATCCTTATTAGAGCCATACACTGCTATTACAGATGGGAACTTAAAGCTCCAGGATAAATCACATCCAAATCTTTCCTGTTTACCTTACTGCCAAATTGATAAAAAGAAACAAAAAGAGATCAATCCCACTGTAAATAAAAGATTTGGGGAGGAGAAAAACAAGTCATCTTTTCCCTTTTTTACCCCCCCCCCAACAAAAGCACCTTGGAGAACTGAATTAAAAGGGAAAATGAGAAAATGAATTCATAATATCAAAGATGCCTTACCATACAAACAAATACTATTATTATTTTCTATAAAACATTAACTCTCTAAGGAATCTTGGCATCTTGGACAAAATTTTACAGATTATCTAACTCAAGCTCTCTTCCAAATGACCTACAAAATGACATTAGTGACTGTCATTTATCAAATGCCTTTTATTGCTAAACTTCACAGGTACCACCACGCTTGGTTAAATGGTCACAACCATCTGTTTTAAAACTTAAAGATGGGGTAAGGGGCAAAGAAGACCATATCAAAACAGAGCTATAAGTGAAGAGATTTTATTGTGACAAAATTCAATGCTCCATAGAAATGAATTTTGCTACTCTGTACCTTTCACCCACCGGTTCCTATTAAGAACTTCCAAGGCAAAAGTCCTTTTACAAAACCTCTCAAGTACCTTGGTAACATTACTATGCTACGCCTCAATCATCTCTCCACAGAATTCACAACTCCAGCTTCTTCAGATCATTTAGAATCCAGTATATGGTCTGAATACTGTCCTTGACCCCAGAGCAGAGCAAGACTGTGAGAGCTTATGACCAATGTCAACCTAGTCTCCACGTATCACCTGGTTTTCTACCAAAAGTATATCCAGAGGCAATTATCCAGCAGCTTGTCTTAAAATTTAATTTAGAAAAAAGGTAATCCCTAGTATGAGAAAACATTATTGGTTTTCTCTTACTTTTAAATGATTTGAGTTTCTTAAACAGCACATATTGGGCATTTAATTATCTAACACTACATCAACGATGTGCAAAAGGTTTTCCTTAGAGAAAAACCCAGGAATTCTTAAAACTTTTGGTTTCTTTCTTGCTAAGGTGCAATACCTAAGTGGCTGCTTCTTTTCCAAGCGGTCACAAGGAAAAAGACAATTAGAACAACAGCAATAATTAAAATATGTACAGATCTAAGAAATAGCTATACTACAACCCTATTCTTACATAAAAACTACTACAATAAGATAGCAATAACAGATAGCAGGAGGAATATGAAACTGGGAGACAAGAGGCCTACATTCTATCCATCTTTGCTACAAACTAGCCCTAAGAACTGAGCTCCCTAAGATACAAAAGCTTCAAAATGTAATACTAGGAGAACAGACGATGGATTAAGGAAGGGTTAAATGTGTTTGCCAATAGCAAATGCATTCAAATTAGGATGCCTGACACTATCACTGTTTAATCGCTACAGGAAAAATTCTACTCCACAATCTCTAACTATTTAAATGTTTAAATGGTGCAGGTTATACTTAACTTCACGTTAAAAGGAAAAGTTTCAGTTTTGCTTTAGATGAATTTCTTACAGTTAAGTGATTCACATTTTCTTCCCAGTATAGCATAGTTATTAAGAGCGTGGTCTTCCCGTCTGGAGTGCTCAGCTCATATCCCAACACCATCACTTATTAGCTATGTGACCATGGGCAAGTAATTTCACCTGTCTGTGTACCTACCTCATACGATGGTTGCAAAAATTAAACTGAGTTGTTACATGTAAGGTGCTTAGAACAGGGCACAATACATAAAATCACTCAATTTGTATTAGCTATTAATGACCTGTAAGTTCTCAACTTCACAGACTCAATCCCTTAAAGATATTGCATTTGAACATAGTTACATGAAAAGATGATCATTTTTAATTCACTGAGGCCATTATCCAAAAATGAGTGTAGCTTCAAATGTGGCTCTAATCTTAAGACATGTAAACAACAACAAAAAAAGGACATTTACCAAAACTGAAGAGAAAATATTGCAGTTAGCCATGAATCTTTCAAAAACATTTCAAACAGGTGAGATTCAAGGCAAATTTCAAATGCAACAGACACATGAGAACAAACTAACTGACAATATGAAAACATAGCTGGAAAGGACTGTTAGAATCTATTGGTTTACCTGGAAGTGGAATTGGCATGCCAGGAAGGGGAACACGAAACGGAGGTACCATTACTGGTGGAAAAGCAGGTATTGCTGCTGCTGGCTGAGGTACTGAATGAGGAACAGCAGGAGGTAACGTCTGGGGATGCGGCTGGGGAACAGTTTGCACAGGTGTGGCTGTAGGAGCAGGAGTTGAAACACTAACTGTAGGCGTGGCAACTGAAACAGCAGAACTTGGGGTCTGATCTTGTGTTGTGGGTGCTGATAAAAGATAAAACAAAAATATGTATCACTCCTTCATAAACCATTTCGCTATATTCAATCATCATTCTCTCATTAAGTATTTAAGAGCCCATTCCATGCACTGCAAGAAATTTGTAACAAGATCTGTCTTCAAGAAGCTTGAAAATAGTCGCTTAAATGAAATACAAAAAATAACTAAAATACAAAGTGAAATGGGATAAATGTATAGGAGTGTAAATCAAGACGCAAAGACCATTTCTAACTGTGAGAGGGTACAGAAAATTGTATACTGTGATGACAAGCCTTGAAAGATTAGGATTTCGACAAGGACAATGACAAAGTAGGAGGAGAAAATAAGCAAGTGGTGGGAAAAGTGAGTAACAGCAAAGAGGAGGTAACAACCAGGAATTATTTAGAAACTACAAGGCAAGCAGTCAACTAGTAAAACACTAGGCATATCAAAAGAACCAATGAGTTATGTCTGGAAAGGCAGGCCAGAGGCATAAAGTAGAAGGCTCTGACAGAAGACTAGGGAGTCTGCACTTTACTGGGTAGGGAAAGGGAAGAACTAAGCTCAATGTAGAAAACTGACCTAGGAAAATGCACACCAAAATGTATGTACTCATGACATCTGTGTATGCCTTTCACCTTTTGCTACATATCTTTCATAATTAGAGTTTAATTTTTTCGTAAGAATGCATTCATGTGTTATTTGTGTGACTCTGTGGCAAAAGGGAGGTTTCTGTATGGAAGTGAATTAAGCGGTGTTCATTTGATGAATTAATCTGGCAGATGAATGGGAAGAAAAGGAAGAACAGAGGTGGGAAAATCAATTTCAACCTATCTGGAACTACCCAAGCAAGGAAGAACAGTGAGAAAAAGATATGCAATAACTAATGACTGAGTATGAACAAATGGAGTAAAAAACAAGTTGGGTTTCTCTACAGTGAAAAAAGAAAAAATAATAATAACTCATATTTCCAGTATGAGAGACCAGGAGAATGTGAAATTTGGGATAATTTGATTCTAATACATTACTTTTAAGTACCAAAAATAAAACATTTCATCTCCAGTTACAACATTTAAAATCAAATTGTGACCCAAAAAATAAATAAAATTTGTATTTTATGCTTTTTAAAAAGTTTCAGTTCTCAAGTATTATAAAACATTTTTGTTATTTATAACACATTTAGTTCCAAAACAAAATTCATTTTGGTAACTCACTGGTAATAAAATACTTTATTTTTTCTTGATGTAAAAAAAAATTTCAAACTACCTATACTGGACTAAGAATGAATTTATCAAATTAAATGAAATAAAACAGTGCATTCCCAATCCTTATATGCCAATTTTATTCTACGGGAAAGCACGCTATTGAATACAAGCCACCCAATAATCCACCTGACAAAATTTATATCTTTGTTCAGCTCCTAATAATGAAAAACTCACTTAGGCTGGGAAGATGTGAGCAATTTCATACTTGTTAATGCGGGACTCACCTTGGCTAAATAGACAGCAGGGCCAAACAAGTATCTTCAGGGGCCCAGGAATGAATTGTTGGTCTAGCATAGACCTAGCCTTAGGGTACAGTATCATATTAATATAATTTTATAACAGTGTGAAAAATACAAATTACATGCAACATTTGCCCAGTCCCATAAATATACCACTTAGCATCTGTAATCTACTGTAATGGCTGAAAATATGTCTAGTTATTCTTCCCAACTTCCCTGAGGAGGAGGATTACATCAACATTTTTCACAAACTTACACAGGATAAAATGAGTTTATGCTCAGCTAGGGCTAAAATATAAATTTCTTAATTTTTATTTCCATTTAACCACAGGACTATACCACAGTTCATACAATTAAATTTTTTTAAATGTTACGGTAGTAATAATTAGATATAATTAGAAGTATGATAAAAAGTACTATACTCAGGAAAAGACTAGGAGTTACAAAAGCATCAAATTTCAAGTGGAAAGGAACACCAATGGAGATGGCAAAAAGTTATTCACTCAATCCACTCCTCCTGCTGACGCAGGATTTTCTAAATCTGATTTGTGGCCATGAGTCATGAGAGGAAAGACATAAAGGCAATGAAAGAATTCAATGGGAAACTGGGAGAATGGGAGCTAGAACTTAATGGTCACTAAACTCCTAACACCTTTTGCTAAAATAACTAGTGAAAGGCTAGGCCTCAAATATACTCCTAATCCAGCCTCAGATCTTAATTAAAAAAGACAAGTGACTACAACAGATGGAGAAATACTAAGACTGCAGTATGACAACACTCCAGGATACTGAATCAAGGGAAATAAAAACAGACATCAGGAATATTCAGAAAGAACATCAAAAGTGATGTTTAAGGGCAGTAAAAAGAACATGTTTTTGCTATTCTGTTCTTAGAATAAGGGCCTCCCAAACAGTGAACAGCAGTGCAAAAAATGACAAACCAGAGTTCTGAATAGAATAGTTCATAGCAGCAAGACAGCTATGAGCCTATGGACAGACCACTCTGATACAGAAACAGAATACATAAAGGACAGTTAAAGTATTCTGCTACCAACCTTCTTTAAGACAAAGTACTACTACTTCTCCTTCCTAAGAAGGAAGGGAACAAAAGTATAAGCAACACAGAGCCTCCACACAGAACTGCAATGCTTTTCTTAATCTCCTTCTGTCATTATCACCACAGGCACCCCGTAAAAACTGGCAGTTTCTTGCCTTACCACACATATTTTTAGGAACACTAGCCTATGAGAAGGGAAAGCCCCTGAGCCAGCTAGCAACTGTCAGTTATACTTCCGTATCAGAATTCACCTTAGCTAAGCAAGATGTAAAGCATTATTTACATCTTCCTACTAAGTGCATTTTCCCCCAACCGGTCTAAACTATATCAAGTACAGCCATTAAAAAACTGTCTCTGTATTAGGTGTACCTTACTTACTCCTTGTTATCAATCCAATTTGAATCTACTATGATTAAATCTCTCACATATTTCTTACAGGATAAAAGACATTAATAATTCCCAAGTCGCTGAAGCTAAGGGACTTTTCTTATTCTCATCTATTATCCAAGTAGCAAAATAATCCAACTTCTAATCACCTATAGGATTAACTACGTACTTCATAGCAATATCAAAACATATAATCAAATCGATAAAATCATTATTTAAATATTTTGGGGCTCAATCTCAGCCTAAAGATTAAGTAGTACCATATATATAAAAACACAAATAAAAACTTCCCAGGACTAGTAGTGTTAATATTAATGACAATCTTTTAAGCAAATTAACAATTCTTCTCTCCTCATTCCTAAAATCTGTTATTAATCCCCTCTCATCTTTTTAGGAAAGGTCTAAGCCTGGGGCCTCTGTGACGTTATACTGAAAATCCTCTTACGATTCTGACTGCTTCTATCTCCACTCCTCACTCATTTGCCTGTATCCCATTCTAGGATCAACCTAACTCTGAACGAGATTACTAAAAAGTTCCTAATAACTTTCCCTGGTTTCAGGAACTACCCCCCCACCCCAAAAAAGAACACCAGAAAAATGTTCCCGAATACTGCACCTATACTGGACCCCTGGAACCTACCTGCCTCACCCATTTGACTGGTTCTTAAAACTCTTCGTAACCTGGTCTCACTCTGAATAAATGTGTTAACCAATATAAACCACACCCCACCTCAGAAGAGTTTAACAATCCCATAAACTGTATTTATTCTCATCTCCTGACTTTTGTGTATGCTGTTCCCCATACCTAATTTACTTTGAAACCTACTCAAATCCTACCACACATCCTTCATGATCAGTTTCCATACCCACATTGTCCATCCACCCATTTACTCATCTCTCCCTTTTCTTAAATCCTACATCTTTCATTTTCACTGTATAATTAGGCACACTACTCCCTAATTGTCCCACATACATTATTCTTGCCTCAACTGGAAAAACTGAAGTCCTATAAGGCAGGAACAAAGACTAACACTTATTTTACAAACTCCACAGCACCCAGCATTACCGTTGGCTGAGAGAAAAAGCTACCTCTGCACTTCCCAGTTTAGCTTCCTGAACGCCAACAGGACAAATAATTTCTTCTACTAATTTAAATTCCTGTTCTTTTTTTAAACCCAGAAGTCTTAGTGTCAAAAATGTATTTGAAATAGCATCAAGGATAACACCTGAAACACTAGGATCATTTTGTTATGCAGTCCCTACTTGTCCGTTTCTCTAACCCCTAAATGAAAATACATGCTGGCTGGTACTCACTTGATACTGTCTGCGAAACCGAAGAGGCAGTTGTTGTGGTAGAAGTGGTAGAGGATGGGGTGGATGATGATGTTGAAGTGGACACTGCAGGTGCTGGGCTACTGGTTGTAGGGGTGGAAGCTCCTACTGCTTGTGCTTGTACTTGCGCCTGCACCTGGGCCTGCGCCTGGGCCTGCGCCTGAGCCTGTGCTTGTGCCTGAGCCTGGGCCTGCGCCTGGGCCTGGGCCTGCGCTTGAGCTTGTGCTTGGGCCTGCGCCTGAGCCTGCGCCTGGGCCTGGGCCTGGGCCTGCGCCTGGGCTTGGGCCTGAACCTGAGCCTGGGCTGCAAGCATAGGTGTCAGTTCTGACTGCTGAATAACCTTAACTCCATCTGGTTTGGTCCATGCAGATTCACGTGTCCGAGCATTATAATAATAAACCTGCAGAGGAAGCAAAATCGTTGGTATCCCAGAATCTGTCAACTATCATTAAAGAACACTAATGCAACTATATCCTGTCTTAAAAGGTATTTAAAAAAAACCAAAAAACTTAGAAAAGAGAAGTACATGGAAATTGGCTGTTGGTATACTGATACTAGAAGTAATTTTTCCCTCCTTTCTCCCCTTCCCCTAATTTTCTATAATGAGCGCGCTGTATTTTTAACACAAAAAAGAAAACCAAGATTGTATTTTGTGCATGAAGTTAACTTAGAAGGCCTCAGACTGCTCTCCTTAGAAAGCCTTGCTTACAAAGTTGACCCATGACTGGCAATTAGACACCTGAATTTTAAGAGGGCTCCCAACATTCCCTGAAAACCCTCAACTCCTTGGCTCAGGCAATCTTCTCTGGTAGACAACACTTCACACGTATTCTCATAATTCCACACTGGAGAAATTAAACATGTTCAATGTGATTCCACTGAGGGGACTCTTGGAAGCTTATGCTTGGTTTCCTCCAGTCTTTGCCCCACACACCTTTTTTTCTTTGCTGGTTTTGCTTTGGATCCTTTCGCTGTAATTAGTCGTAGCTGTGAGTACTACTATATGCTGAGTTCTGTGCGTCCTCCTAGCGAACACCTAACCTCATGACACTATTTAAAATACAAGCTTCCAGAATCACAGGTAAACATATGTAAGTACTCCAGGCAACCTTATATCTGTGCAGAAATCCAATCCAGTGAGCCTTTCTTGGAGTTCTACCCTATCCGGTGCTTGTCTGAGACTCACTTTCATTGACAAGGATACTTTCACTTATCTCCATTTGCCAGAACTATTAACTTTTACTCTCTTGTCACCAATGAGATAACAACCTAAATACATTTTATAATTTACCTTCCCATCTGGAGTTTTATTTTCAACCCATATCTCCTCAGTAGGAGGCAGTGCTGGAGTACCAGGAGCAGTCACAGGAGGCATTCCTGGTGGAAACATCATACCCGGAGGAGGAGGCATGGTTCCCATGGGTGGAGGCATAAAAGGTGGTCTCTGTCAATTAACAAAAACAATAATGGTCACTTGTATTTATCTTTTCCCCCCCTTCAAATGACGAAATTCTACCCAAAAGTAAAGTACTGTAAGAGAAACTGGTTTTATAGCCCATTCAAAGACATTAATCTACGTTGTATAAGCCAAGTTTCTCTTTAACAAAAATGACTACTAAAATAGACTAGAAAGGAATACATCAAAATACTAACAGAGTCCTCTCTGTGTTTCGGCATCACTGATGAATCAATCTTGCTTTTTATTTATACTTTAACTGCATTATTTCATACACTGAGCACTGGATTATTTTCAAAAGGAAAAAACTGATTTATGTATCTTGCTGAACACCAAGCACACCAATGCCTCCATACCTCACCTACGACAGGAACCAACCATAAAAGCAACATTATTTTATAAATAACATAGCAATAACTGAAAAAGAAAAACCAGCTGTACCTAACCCTTTATTCTATTCCCTTTTCCTATTAAGAAGTAACTATAAGGTAGGAAAATAATCATCATTTCCTTTTCTTTCAAGTAATACTAATAATGTAGCTCAAACACACAAACATCAGGAAGTTTAAAAGACACAATTAAACAGTTGTCCATTTCACTTTTAGTGAAAGTAAGAATTTAAATGGTATATATTACAATTTTTAAACAAATTTCCTGGAGCCATTACTGATATAACCCTATCTCTGATAATTCCTTTACTGTCATTCTTCAAAGATTGCTGACACAAGACTCCGAACCAAACAATAAGTGAAATTTTAAAAACAGATTCTGAACAGGAATTAAAAAGATTTCCTCTAAATCTATAAGTTACATTAAAATTCAATTATCCAAGCACCTTAATCTGTATAATGGAAGGGACACTATGCTAATAATATGAAAATGCATTTCCTTTTCCTAAAACTGTCTTCTTTGCCATATTCTAAGTTTTTCTGGATTCAGCTTAGTCTTTCCAGCAATAGCACAGAGACCCCCGTTCAATGAAATAACTACCCCAAATATGTCTCATGCACCATTAGCTGGAAATCATCTAGATTTAAAGTAAAACCACACACTTACCCATCAAGACCAAGAAAAGTATGAAAACATTAGAAAATATCACATAACAACATCTGATTTATTCCATTAGAGGATCACATTAATCCATTACATTTTATAATAGTCTAAAAGTAGATTTAACTCTTAAAGGCACAAATTAGAATAAATCCAAATTAGAATAAATCAGTAGGTCAAAAACCTATTTCTTATTCTAATCTTCAAGGAAATATAAAACCATTTAACACTTTGTTGAGGGTAGAACTATCCATTACTTGGAAGACAACACAATTATTAAGCAAAATATTAAAACTCTGTGTCTCTTCCACAAATATAACCCTATTAAACTGAGTTAACTTCACTTAAATACTACATCATTACCCTTTTCTATTTTTAGTTAAGCTCATTCTTGATTATCTAAGCTAATGGAAGGCAGATGACAGCACTATATTCAGTTTCAGAGGTGTGCAGGCCGGATAAACATGAAAACAGATACATACTCAAAAAGAAAACAATCTCAAAAGCAGACATTTGAGAGTTGATACCTTCATGACACCGTTTCAGATAATAATGGAGTCCACATAAACTAGGGAGGAATATTATGCCTCATGTTAAAATACCAGAAAAGTATTTATTTAAAAAAAATCCCACAATAATTCTATTTCTAAAATTTTAAGATAAACTTTTTTTCCCTCAGGGAGAGAAAACCCAAGTATTAAGTCTTTGTTGTCACTTTCTAGATTCTATTTTAAGCATCACTTCTGGGGAGAATCGCTCAGAAATATATATACATATATTTATACTTATTGGCAACATGTATCATTGAAAATAAATTTCACCTGCTCTATCCATATATTAAAACTTCAAATTTCATATCCCATAAAGACAGATTACTAAATTCTCAAGAGATAAAGGCGTGTTAAGAAATACCTTGCTGAATCCTAGTTTTATATGTATGGTTTTCTATCACCATCTAAATTTCCATTCTGAATTTCTATACTAATTAAGTTTTCACTGCTTTTGGATAAACATGCTAACATACGGATGTTCTCTTTAGCTCCCATTTTCCTAAAGAGTAAAATGAAGAACTAGTTTTTAAGCAAAACTCATATATAATCTTGATACTAACACTGACAAACAGCAACCTCTACATTCTTTACCTGGAGGTGCGGAGGGCCCATAGGTGGAGGAATCCCTCCTGGAGGAGGCATTGGCGGCATATTAGGATCAAAAGGAGGACGTCCAAAAGGGGGCCGAGGTGGTGGTGGAGGGCCTCGCATCATACCAAAAGGTGGAGGAGGTCGCATAAGAGGTGGTGGGCCTCGCATCACTGCATTTGGTGGGGGAGCCGGGCCTCGGAACCTCAAGGCCTGCTGTTGAGCCATCCTGTGTGGGAAAGCAATGCATAAATTTTTTCCTTCTCAAAATTACAAAATATAGCTATTGACCTCTAATTAAAATCAAATTTAAAAGGCCCTTAAGAGCAAGTGGAGTTGGAAAGTCATCATTTTGCAAACATCATGGTAAAAAGTCCATCGGTAAGAATGACCAACAGTCACCAAATCCAGGAGGAAATCTGGATGAGGATGATACTTGGATGGTCTTAAAATGTCTCCCCACATGCTATTTACAGTTGCAGGGTAGCATGAAGAACTACTAACTACACATTAAGGAAACTGGGCACCCTGACCAAGTGATCAAAATTACTATCATCTAAAAAGGATAAATGGACACTATGCGACTGAGAGGGTCACAATTATCACCTATTCCAGGCAAGAATGTATAACCTCAATCTAATAATGAGGAAATATTAGACAAACACAAACTGAGAAATGTTCCATTAAAAAGGAAGAAAGGGGAGGCGCCTGGGTGGCACCGTCGGTTAAGCACCTGACTTTTGATTTTGACTGAGGTCATGATCTCAGGATTGTGAGATCAAGCTCCACGTCTGGCTCCAAGCTCAACACAGAGTCTGCTTCAGATTCTCTCTCCCTCTCCCTCTGCCCTTCCTACTCGTGCATGTGCTTTCTCTACAATAAAATAAATAAATCTTAAAAGAAAAAAGAGAGGAAGGGGAGTGTATTCTTTACAAATGTCGATGTTATACATAAAAGACAAATAAAGGCTGTGGAAATGTTCTAGATTTTAAAGGAAGCTAGAGATGACAACACAATATTAACTCCAGAATGGATTCTGTACTGAAGAGATGAAATGCTATACAGGATACTTTGAATTAATGGACAACACCTGGGATACGAATAATAAGTACCGTGTCAGTGTAAATTTATGAAGTTGATAACTGTGTTGTAGTTAAGTAAGAGAGTATCTCCATTCTTAGAAAATAGACACTTAAATATTTAGGGGTAAAGGGCCATGGTATACCTATCTTACCCTCAAACGGTTTGGAGTAACAGAGAGCATGCATGTGTGCAAATAATAAAGCAGAAGAGATAAAATATTAATACTAGGTATACTACCTTCATTTCTGCAACTTTTTGAAATTACTTTCAAATACAAAGTTTTTACGGGACAGGTGGGTAGCAGCTTAAGAGATCACAAGTATTCTTTAACTAAAGGAAAAGCATTTCACTACACTGCACCTCATCCCAACCCTCAATCTGTAAATACCGTGGTTTGTTTTCTCCATGGCACTTAAACAGACAGGTAGTATCACCTAAGACAGTATTATCTATCTCCTCTCACAAGTGTTGTTTTAAAAAAATTATTAACTCTGATTACTATGTGTAAGGCAGTGCTCTAAGCTCTTTTTAAATCATTTAACCACCATAACAACCCTATGAGATAGATGCTACAGCTGACCCTTGAACAACACAGGTTTGAATTGCACAGGTCCACTTATGGGTGAATTTTCTTCAATAAATTCAGTACAATACTAACTTATGTTCTCTTCTTTATGATTTTCTTAACATTTTCTTTTCTTTAGCTTACTTTATTGTAAGAAAACAGTATGCAATACATGTAACATATAAAATGCGTGTTAATCAACTGCTTATGTTATGGGTAAGGCTTCCAGACAAGAGCGTAATAGTTTAGTTTTGGGGGAGTCAAAAGTTATACTCGAATTTTCAAATTGCGTGGGGTTTGGGGGTCGGCATCCCTAATCTCCACATTGTTCAAGGGTCAACTGTGTGATCAACCTCATTTTAAAGATGAGGACATTAAGGTACAGGAAAGCTAAGTATCACTTGCCCAAGACCTCACAGCTGACTCAGTAGTAAAATCAGGATTTGAACACAGGCAATAGACTCTTAAACACTATACCACGCTGTCTACATAAGCCCCTTTAGAGCAGGAATTCTGTCTGCCCCGCTCTCCTGTTTATTCCCAGCACCCAGGTCTGCACACAGTAGCTCGCAGTATGTATGGAATCAACCAATAAATACCCAGGTGATATTGTACCTAAGCTACCTTACAAGTAGGGTATGTGGAATATTATAAAAATTATTTTTAATATAATTTGCCTTAGTCTTCCCAGTAGCTACTATAACTCTCTCCTTTATTTATGAAGTTTACACTTCTATGCTCACAAGAAGATTAATAGTTACATTCCTTATGTATATTTGAAAATAATCATTTTTATACTCTCCTCACCAAGCTCTTCCAACTTTCCTACATTTTCAACCCTCTGCTTAATATTATCCTTTGAACTTTCTCTGAATTTTCCACATTGTAGTTCAACTGTCACAAAAAAACCCAAGAACCAAGACGACTTCCAAGAGAACACTCGGATTATAAACACATCGAAGAACTACTATACCAAGTGTATTTAACCAAATTTGCAAATGATCCTGCACTCGAGGTTACAAAGCATGAGGTAAAAATGGTGACTACAAAAAATAAGGATTTTATCAGAATGATCAGTCTTCAAATTATATCCCACCCCAAAGAGAGAGACCCACTGTTACTGAAGGAAATCTTAACCTTTAAGCAGAAAAAAAGTTAAGCACCAAGGAAAAATACTCTATTTCAGCACTGAGTTAATAATGTACCTTAATCTTCTGATTTCCTTTGAGTCTGCCTCTCCCTTTTTGAAAAATTTCCAGTAATTCTTTAGAATTTCACTTACTAGTTACAGCTTGAAGTTAAGCATTTAGGCTCTAGAATCACAGAAAAGTCAAATCAGGGCTCTACCTCTTGTTTTGAGGCTAGTTACATAATTTCTGAGCCTGAGTATACTCAGATGTAAATTCGCAAGGGAAGGGAAATAACACCTATCTCCTACCTCCCCGTTAAATGAGATAATCCCTTCGAAACATTTAGGATAGTATCTGGGACACGCTAAACTACTTTGTCGTTACTTTCATTACCCCACAAAACCTAGCACAGTGCTCTACTTGAAAAGGCACTTTACTGTCAATTTGACTAGACAGCTTAGCTATCAAGTCTGCCACTAAAAATACACAGAATTTCCTCCATCAACAGCCAAAAGTTGCCATCTTCTGACGTCGGATCTGTATGGCACATGTGCTGAGCTCTCTATACCACTGTTTCATTCCAAGAGCCTTACTAGAAACTGCAAGGAGGAATAAATGAGCTAATCAAGCACTTGAAACAGCACCTAGCACTTAAGTCCTCCCTAAGTACTAGTTATTATTACTGTGGCTGTAACATCAGTATAGTAAGATTAATAAGTGTTAAATGGCATTAATATTAGAAAGTTAGCTATACTATAGTGTTAGCTATATTACTGTAATTACTATTATCAAACTCCCTATAACCTGACCCCTCTATAACTTGACCTCTCTATAGACTCCAGTCTTCTTTTTTGATCAAATACTTCAAAAGTTCATTACCTTGAAGCCTCTGCCTGGCATGCTTTTCCCAAGAAGTTTACATAACTGGCTCCTCATTATTCAACCTCAGTCCAAATGTTACCTCAAACTCTTTTCCCATTCCAAACCTCTCGTAGTTCTGCTTTGGCTCATTACCCAGTTTGAATCTTCAATTATGATAAATGCTATGAAGAAATTTCTCACTTGTTTAATTTTGTATTATCTCTACCCACTGGTATACAATTTCCCCTTAGTATACTGCTGCAACCCAGTGCTGATAACTGTACAAGCATTACTCTTTTAATAATGATATTATTATGAAATGAAAACTGGATACTTCTTATATACCAGGCAAGTTATATGGACAGTATTTGTACTAATGCTTTTATTCTCACCACAACCCAATAAAGTTTGGCACCATTTTTACGAAGGAAACTGCGGCACAGAAAAGTAGTTTTTTAAGGCAGTTGGCCAATGGTAGGGTGACTGCATTCTTACACATTTTACAGTTGAGGAAATTGAGATTGCAAGTACCTTGTCATAAGACATAAAGCATTAAACAAAGGCCTCGGATAAAAGGATCTATACAAATACGACTCTATGAAAGTTTTCTTAATAGTCCTCAGCCATTAAGGGATGGATGGCATTTGGATCTCTGAATAAATTCTGTCTATTGTGGGTTATTTGCACCCCTACCACTTTCAGCCTTTTTGGAAAAGAGAAGGCTACTTACATGAATAGAAAAATAATTTTTCTTTTTACAAGAACAAATGTACTTCCCTACAAGTATTCTATCCCGATATGCAATGTCCCCAGTGGTGATGACAATGCTGCCATTACTTTCAGAAGCGGCAAAAATAGAGAGATGCTACTGATGGGAGTCAAGTTAAGTGATAAAACTGTGAGGAGACCTAGACCCTGCCAATTACTCAATGACCCTGCCTAAGACTCTTCATACTTGCAGGCTGATCATTTGATGAGGTTAGTTTAATTTAGATTTTGGATCAATCTTAATTAGCATGGAAGCTCCTTGAGGACAAAGGTTTCTGGTCTGGTTCAAGGCTCTACTGCTAGCAGGTACCTAGGTCAATGACTGTCACAAAGCACACACTAAATACAGGTCCAAAAAGGAAACCATCTCTAAATCTCCTATATTCATTTATTTACCATATTTCCATTGAACACCTCATTTGCCAGGGACTATGATAAACACATCATGATATACATAAAGGATACCAATACAAAAACTAAGCCTCAATTTCAACCATCAAAGAAGCCACATAAACAAGTAATTTCTCTTAAAACCTGAGAAATGCTAAAATATTTTATTTAAATGAAACAGCTTTTACAGTACGCTCTGGAAGCAACTTCCAACCTCAGAGGCCAAGGTATAAAATATGTGCAACACCTATTAAAAACTCTATCCAAATCAGTTTTGCAACAATGTCTAGCTACTATTAATAAAGTCTAAAAGACTACCCATCGTAAAGCTCTAAAATGCAAAGTAATGTTCCCAATATGACTAGCTAAGTATTCTCTTGAGATCACAATCAGGAATAACTTTCATCACTAATACTGAACCACCCTGACAATGCACTTTGATCACTTGTCACTAAAGTGTACATATGGGGTTTAAAGGATTTGGAATTCATCTGTGAAAGAAAACAAGATCTTATTCCTGTCAAATAAGGATTTTTATGTGTGACAATTCAGATTTAGAAGACACTTTTCCTGAAAACTTGAGTTACAATACCCATTTCTTTATACAATTTCATCTTGAGCTCCAGACAATACTAAAGAGTCCTCATAACCTACACTGCTCTTTTCATTTTCAAATGCTGACAATGGCACAATTCAGAATGAGAGCTAAACATCTGAAATGACATTTTTCCCATGAAGGAGGGGGCAAAAACGTACCAAACACACATAAAGCTCGGTACCTCCTGTCCTCAAAAATCACGGACTAAAAAATTTTACTTTATCAAGACTCGTTTACTGTACCAAATCTTAATTACAAATTCCATAGGCACTGAGATACCACAGGAAGAAAGGTCACTGCACTCTTTAGGGCAATGGCGTAAGCAGAAGAATGGAACAGAGATCCAGATTGCAGGTCTGGAGCCTGACTGACTGGGTTCAAGTCACTTCCTGGAGCCACAATTCCACCAGTGCGACCTTGTCCCACTTCCTCAACCTCTACGAGGTTCAGTTTCCTCACCTGTAAGATGGACAACTAACTTAACTGAAGAGGGGCCTGCAAAATGACAATAGCAACTACTCCAAAGGCACACAGAAGCACGTAACAAACGGCTGCTGCTACTGCTGTTATTCACAAATGCCGCATGAGGAATAAAAGGAGAGAAAGGAAGGAAATACACAGGAAGTTCAGAAAAGCAAGCGATGTGGGGATGAAGGTACAGGGCAGACGTGGAGACCCCCGAGGGCCGCGGAGGGCGTGGAGAAGGCTAAGCCAGAAGTGGCGAAGCGTCCCCGGGAATTCAGCGCGGAGTGGAGGGGGTCGATGAAGAAAATCGGGCCCGCGGCGGTGCGAAGCCGGGAGGAAGGCTGAGGGGGGCCGAGGCGGAGGCGGCACGCGGCTGAGGCGGGGCCCCAAGGCGGGAACGCCGGACCCCGCCCGCAGGCCGCAGGCGGCGAGGGGCGCTGAGGACCCGCGAAAACCGCAGGGAGCGCCCGGACAAGGCGCAGGAGGCCGCGGCCAGCCCCGGCCCCGCTCTCTCATTCAAGCCACCTTCCCCTTCCCCCTTCGCCAACCCCATGCGGTCCTAGCCCTGAGCCGCCGCGGCTCCTCTGCTCACCACCCACCGCGGATCTCCGCGCCACAGGCCTAGCCCCTGGGACTCCACGGTGCTGAAATGTAAGAGAGGGCAGCGCCCCTTACCTGAGCTCCCCCGGGTTGAATCGCTCACCGTCCCCCCCGTCCCCGCCACGCTCCGCCATTACAGAGGGCCGCGTTCATCCACCCGCCGACTGAGCGTCCCCTATTGGTCGGACGGATCGTCAATCCCGTGCGAGCGAGGCGGAGATCTCAGAGATGTATGAGATGACTGGTGAGGCTTTCCGTCAATCCTCAGGCTGGGGGCGGTATCTGTCTTACTATTGGTGAAAGGGCCCGCCGACTTTGAAAGCGGTATCGAGACAGCCAGTTGATTGGTCACTCGGAGGCTTTATGGGAAATGAGACTTGAGCAACGAGGAACCGCCGGCGCCCTCTCGCGGTAAGCAAAACTAGGTCCTCCCACGTACTCCGGTCTGCGGTAGCCACGTGTCTGCCGGCTTCCAGGAAAGCCAATTGTGGAGCCATGTTGTCCACATATTGGCAATACTGGCTCAGGCAGAGTCCCTTTCCACGGCGAGAGCCAATCAAAAAATCGACCTGGGTCGCGCCTAAGCCAATCACAGAGTGGCTGTGGAAATAAGCTATTTACCTGCTTTTCAGAATCAAGTCTTAAGCAACCACGCGATTAGAGCCGCGTTATTAATAATAGATTACTAACTACAAAAGTACCTCCTAAATTGTATTACCGGTTGATGAGTGTTATAAGTTGCTGTATTAAGACAAGTTGGAGATGGCAAGCCTCTGCTTATTTTACAGTATATAAAGCATCTGTCCTTCAATTTCGAAATACGGTTGTCTGAAATCAGCACACCCTGATACCCCAAAGGAATTGTTTCCTTCTCTTTTTTTTGAAGGGGAAAAAAATAAAAAATAAGCCTCTAGACTCAGGTATCATAGGCATAATGAAGATGAACCAAATCTATCATTAAGGAACTCAAAATATTAAAATAATAATAGGTAATTTTTACTCACACCTAGCCACACGTACCAGGTTCGGTCTTAAGTACTTTACATGTATTATTAGCTCTTTGAAGTCTCATAAACACTGAGAGGTGGGTACTATGAATAGCCACAGTTTATAGATGAAATTGAGGTACAGAGAAGTTAAGTAACTTCACAGAAGCGGTAAATGGCAGAGCGTGACCTTAAACCCAAGGCACTGGGGCAGCAAAGCCCCATACTTAAGGACCATATCCAAGAAAATTGAAAACATCCTCCCACACAAAAACTTGTACAGTGTTTATAGCAGCATTATCCATAATAGCCAAAAAGTCAAGTCACCCAAATGTCCAATCAAGGAATGAATGGGTAAAAAAGTGCTATATCTAATCTATACACAGGAATATTAGTCAGTCATTAAAAGGAAGTACTGATACATATTATGACATAGATGAACCTTGAAAACATTTTGCTAAGTGAAAAAAAACACACAGACAGAAAAGGCTACATATTGTATGATTCCATTTATATTAACTGCCTGGAAGAGACAAATCCAATAGACAGAAAGTAGATTAGGGATTTCCAGGGGGTGAAGGGAGAGACTGCTAATTGGTATGGGATTACTTTTTGGATGATGAATGTGTTCTGGAATTAGATAGTGATGATGGCTGCACAATTTGGTAATATACTAAAATGCACTGAACTGTACACTTTCAAAGGGTGAAGTTTATTCTATGTGAATTATATTGCAATAAATGCCTGTCATGTTGAACCCCAGTAAAATATTCAAAATCAATTATGATAAAATGTAATCTGAACACAGTTCTGAGCTTATCAACTGGTGAAAGAAAGAGTGGTTAAAATTTCACTAAATACGTGACATTTCAAACAAACTGGAGTCTAAGAGAGGTCAGTTCCCTTTTTCAACATCAGCCTGCATCCCCAAATCCTGGCAAACTATTCTGAGAATAATACTGGTGTAGATGGCTGAGGACAAACTAATCCCCACTGCTGGGGAAGAAATAAAACACCTCAAAATAGTTATCTCGTAGAAAGCAAATCACTGGCATGTATAAAAAGTGAAAACAAACTATCAGCTTGAATGAATGGAAGAAACTCTTTGCAGTTGTAATGGAAGTTTTATCATTTGAGAGTTTTATTACTTGTCTATATATAGACATTAAGATATTTGTATCTTACTGGAATATCTTCTTTTTAGATATTTAGAGCAGGCATACATACAGATGTATATGTATCATATGTACATAATTATTCATACATATCCATTTCACTGTTTCATTGCCACAGCTTATTCACATGAACATGAGCTGGAAATTCGGTTATTTGGCACTCAATAGTTACACAAATCATACTGCAAATATCTGATCTGAGCCGCATCTACGGTGAACCATTTTATTGAATCAATGTGAAAAAAAAATAATTAAAGGGACTCATTGCATCTTTTAAGAGACCAAATGTACTTTCCTATAGTCAAAGCTTGATAACTCAGGATACTGAAAATGTGCATAGCTACACAGAACAGATAAACAAATACCACCCTTGCCCAACTGGCAGCAGTTGAATTACAGACCCTAAAACTTACTATATGAAAGTAAGGTAAAGAGACACTATTTGTTTAAGACTAATTCATATCATCAGGGCTTTAAGTTGTTTTTTTTTTTAAGATTTTATTTATTTATTTGACAGAGAGAGACAGCCAGTGAGAGAGGGAACACAAGCAGGGGGAGTGGGAGAGGAAGAGGCAGGCTCCCAGCGGAGGAGCCCGATGTGGGGCTCGATCCCAGAAGGCCAGGATCACTCCCTGAGCCGAAGGCAGACACTTAACCGCTGTGCCACCCAGGCGCCCCAGGGCTTTAAATTTTAGCTGTGAAGTCACTTTTCTTCAGGAGTGACTCTTAAAAAGTGGTTCCAGTGCAGAATCAGGCTTTTCATTTTAATAACTACCGTTTTTGAACACCCGTCTTAAACCTATGGTAAGTACCTTGCATACACTATCTTTAATCCCGTCAAGAGCCCTGCAAGGCAGACCTATTGTCACCATTTTACATATAGAGAAACTGAGGCTCACAGAGGTTACGGAACTGGCTCAGAGTGACATTCACACAGCTGATAAGGGGTGAAGCCAGGATTCAAGCACAGATGTATGTCACACCAAAGCCAATTGGGGACTGCTAAATCCCACATCTCACCCAAACCAGAAAGACAGCAGAGCTGATGTATCATTTCTTCCTCTCTCCTCTATACTGAAATACTTGGAAAGGACTCTATTTTCTTCATTGAATCCCCAAGTCCTAGTAGAGTACTCATTCCCCAATAAGGTCAGTGCTATCTACTGTGCTGTGCAGCTATATTATTCCTTACTGGAAATACTGGTCTTTGAAACACCAAAAGAGAACTCAGAGATGGAGGTACTGGTGATGGGTATTAAGGAGGGCCCACGTATTGCATGGGGCACTGGGTATTATACGCAAGTAATGAATCATGGAACTTTACATCAAAAACTGGGGATGTACTGTATGGTGACTAACATAATATAACAAAAAAATATTATTAAATAAAAAAAGGAAAAAAAAAAAGAAATGGAGATACATTTGCTGACTACCTAAGAGGCCATATGGACAGCAGTTGCTAACAGGTTTTGGAGTAAATGAGATCAGGGTTCTCATCCTGGCTCTACCGGCTGTGTAATCCTGGGCAAATTACTTGACTTCCCATAGCTTCAGCTTCTTTATTTGTAAAAGAAAGAGTTGCTTTGAGGTCTCTCCATGGGGCTGATGACAACGTGGCAGTTTGCTTCTCCTAGCATAAGCAATCTAAGAGAGAGAGAAAGAAAGGGAGAGAGAGAGAAAGAGAAATGGAGAGATGGGGTGGGGGGGAGAGAGTAAGAGAGAGAAGGAGGGAGGGAGAGAGAGAGAATGCCCAAAACAGAAGCCACGGACTTCTTGCAGCCTAATGTTGGCAGTGAAATTTCATCACTGCTGCCCATAGCCTGTTCATTAGAATCAGGTCAGTAAATCAATCCAGCTCACACACAAGGAGAGATTACCCAAGAGTTGAACACCAGCAGGCGGGGAGCCCTGGGGGCCCTCTTACCTGCCACACTATCTTTTTCAGGTCTCAGTTTCCTCGTTACTTGCTCCAGAAAGCATTCTTCAGAGAGAAAATCTGACCTCCTGCTGTGCCCATCTTGGTAATTTCCCCCATTCACCCTTCATGTCTCTTAATGTTCCAGCGACTCGTTACTACATATTGTAACATTGAGCATTATGCAGATGGCGTGTTTCACATATATTGTCTTATTTCTTTTCCTGTCAACTTTTTTGTTTTTAATGCTGTAGCACTGTAAATGAGGAACATCCTAACATTCCCCGACTCAGTACATCAGTATGTATCTCTGAAAACAAAACAAAACAAAAAACCCCCCCACAGTTTTCTGTGTATCAAAAATAACATTTTCACACCTAACAAAATGAACAGTAATGCCAAGTCCATACTCACATTTCCCCCAGCTGTCTCTAAGGTGTCATTTTCCGCTGATTTGTCCAAATTACGATGCAGTTCAGAACCATGCAATGCATCTGATTGCCATGTTGCTTAAGTCACTTTTAACCTAGAGGAGTTCCTTCGGTCAGGACGCTGACTTGCTGAAGATACCAGACTAGTTCCACTTTCTGGATCTGTGTGATCGCTCCCTCTTACCCTGGTATTTCTGTAAGCTGGAAATTAGATCTGAAGACTCGGTTAGATATAAATTGCACATTTTTATGAAGAGAACTTCAGAAGTAGTGCCGTTTATTTCAGTTATAACACACCAAGAAATACATGCATACGTGATGATCCCACCCTTAATGAGGCTGAGATGGACGCTGGGTTACAGTAACGGCAGCTCTATCCTTCCATTGTAATCAGAGTACTTTCTGCACTATGAATAGTTACATCTGGACTAGAGTCAGAAACCGGGACTATTTCTGGCAAAATTGGATGAATGGTCACCCTGCCTATCAACCATTAACTTAAATGGTTTAATGGTTTTGTCTTTTCCTGAATCAATACTCACCTTAGGGGGTGGCAAAATAATGAGTTTCTAATTATATGTTACCTTCTACATTTACTAGCTAACAATTCTGTAAATTAGAGATGTCCCTGAACAATAGCCACTATTTAGTTACCCCCAAATATAGTTTCTATTTTAAAAGGTAGATAAATGCTTAATGCCTTCCCTTTATTTATCAGCTTTCAAAATAAAAAGGTGGTTTGATAGCCATCTCAACTAGAGACAAATTCGGATTTTTTTTTCCTGACTCCTTTCTTTTAAGTATTAGCATGGACTCACAGGTTTTCAATAGATTCAATCCATTTCAATGAACTAAAATCAATAATCATTTTTGATGCTCAAATTTCCATAAATTATCCATTTGTTCTTCACAAGGCTCTTTTAAGTAAGGTATCTTTACTATCCCTTTTTACATAACAAGAACCTGGGACAAAGAGAAGTTAAGTAACTTAGAAGAGAAGTAACTAAGGCGGCTCAGACAGTAACTTCAGTGTGCAATTGAATCTAGACTCCAAGAGACTAGGGAATGAATTCATGTTTTTTCAATTCATTTCTCTGGAATGTAGCTCAGTGCCAGTCAATAAATAAGTCGATGAGCAAATTAATTAATTGATTATCATTTCTAGTTGACACCAAAAAACATTCTAATACCTACCGACGACTTTCAGATTAAATAATGTAATACCTGGGATTAGGTTCAAAATAAACAAGAGTAGGGAGCTGCAAGGCAGGGGAGAGGGTTACAGAGGAAACAAGGTTGACTGTACCTTGAGAAACGTTGAAGCTGGGTTATAGGTACATGCAGGTTTATGATACTATCCTCTGTACTTTTTAATATTTGAAATTTTCCATTAACAAAGAAAATATTCTAAGCCTTTGAAACATTGAAATGTAGGGAACTTCATAAAACTGTTTAAACTTATTCACAGCAAAATGTATGTGCTTCCATTTTTCTCTGTAGTCTGACAAAAGGTCAGAAAGTAAAGTGAATGGGATGCCTGGGTGTCTCAGTTGGTTAAGCATCGGGCTCTTGATTTCGGGTCAGGTCATGATCTCAGGGTTGTGAGATCGAGCCCCGCTTCTGGCTCTGTGTTCGGCGGGGAGTCTGCTTGAGATTCTCTCTCCTCTTCTCCCTCCATCCCTCCCTCCAACTCACGCTCTCTCTCTCTCCAAAATAAATAAAGAAATCTTAAAAAAAAAGAAAGAAAGTAAAGTAAACTGATGATACCAGCTATCCCACACACAAGCTAAATTAGATATGCAAAGAGTAAGATCCTCCTTATAGTCATAGATGGTAAGTACAGTTAACATAGTGAACATTGCATAATGTATAGAATTGTCAAATCACTATATTGTGCACCTGAAACTAATGTAACATTATATGTCAACCATACTTAACAAAAAAATTTTTAAAGTGTAAGAGCATCCTATGAAACATTAACAGAAATGTTATGTTTGACTTTTTTGTTGAAAAGCTGAAAACAATGGTATGTGTAATACTGTTTAAATGCCAAGACTTAGAGAAAATCTGATCACTACAAAAGGAATGGGGAAAGACACCTGTGAATCTTTCTTCTAGAAGAACAGATCTTCTCAAGCTAAGGACTTACCCCGGGTGACCAAGTTCAGAAGCCAGATAAAAAGATGCCAGGTCACAAAACACCTGGGATACAGATAGAGATCCATTAAAAATATTGTTTCTAATAAATGTAGAAAGAAAGAGGAAAACAAAATTACCATTAGAATACCACAGTAATTATGCTCGAGGCAGGTTCTTCTGATGAATGCTAAAATTAGTGGATAAAACTGAAAGAGAAACAGAATATTGCATAGGCTCAAAATATCTCCACCCAAAAGTTTTAAAATAGTGTAGTGGTTTTAAGATACACCAATGAATTCTTTGATACTCCTCCCTTCAAAAGATGGAGTTCAATGTCCCTCTCCTTGAGTGGAGGTTGACATTAGCGACTCTCCCTCACAGCATTTACACTTACAGTGGAGAAATCTGGCACACACCATTTCAACCAACTGCTCTGGGTTAATATCTTTAATGACAGCGTGCACTCCTGATACCATGTGACAGGAAGGGCTCTTCACCTCTGTGGCATTCTTCCCCGAAATCCGTAACATCCGGCTAAACCCGAGGAAACATTAAACAGATACAAATTGAGAGACATTCTACAAAATACCTGATCAATACCCTTCAAAAGTGTCTAAGTCATCAAAGAAAAGTAAAGACTGAGAAACTGTCACCAATTTAAAGCAACCAAGGAAATGTGACAACTAAATGCAGCATGGTATCTTGGATTGCATCCTGGAGCAAGAAAAGGACACTAGTGGGAAAAACTGAGGAAATCTGCATAAAGCTTATAGTTCAGTTAGTATTATATCGCTTAGTTTTGATAAATGCACTATAGTTATGGAATACATTAACTTTAGGGGAAGCTGGATGCAGAGTATCTCTGTACTTTGTGTTTCTTGCGTAAATCCAAAATTATTAAAATAAAAAAATTTTCAAACTATATCATAAGCTTGCAGATAGCTCTCAGTGAGGCCAACTAAGTGCAGAGGGTAAAACCACAGTCATTTTGTGATGTATGCCTTTCTTTGTCCATCTGTGAAATGAGAGGATTGGGCAAGATGCTTACCCAGTGATAAGGGCAAGCAGGGCAAAATGTCCCTAGAAAAGCCTCAGCTCCATGAGTGCCAAGTGACCTCCCAAGGTACCCCGGACCTTGCGAAATACTTGCGGTTAAGGATTATATTCCCAGCTTTACTGTCTCCCAAATAGATTTTGTTGGCAGAAGAAGACTAAAACCGAAGTCAATGACACTTTAAATTGAGCACATGAAGATCATCTCTATAAACCAGAATGCCAATTGATTTACAGAGAATTACAGTAGTCAGGTGAGCAAGATGTCCCTGTCCTCTCTGTAGGCAAACTTACAGAGCTAGCAAAATTATCAGAAAACAGCTCAATGAGACCAGAAGTGAATAAGGGCAGTAAGTTTTTTATTTGAATTTTTAATAACATTGGGTCGTGACAGCCTGATAACTCACTGTTCCAAATAGAGATATACCTTCCATTTAGACCGTCTGTGTCTGCCCTTGCACTGGGGAACTCTCTGCCCTACCCAAGCACCTCTTCTTCCCATGTATACCTAAGCCTACTTCCCTGGCTAGAAGGAAATTTTAAAAAGTGATGTGTTCTTTTCTATTCTGCTCTATAGGAAACAAACAGAAAGGAAGTCATTTTTATCATTAACATGATTGGTTGATTCAGTCAATAGACAATAATGTCTGATGTGCTTGTGAATTTGTAGACCCTTAAGATAATTCCATGGACCACCTGGGATCTGTGAGCCACAGAGTGGGGTACACTGATTTAAGACAACCATCTACGTTTTGTTCCTACAATTTTTCCCCAACAAGAGACCATGTGATTACTTAGGCCTCCACTTATTAAATGATGATCACATTCCCTAAGATTACCCTAATTTGGATTTGTACTGGAATAGTCACCCAGTCATGTGCAAGCTTTTGGTTTATTAACACAGACGACTAGATCTAAGTCCACTGTATATGCATTGTACTGGTTTCACTCTCAGAACCTTTGGATTTGTCCCCAAATATTCAATGACACATTTACAATATCTTGGTTACTAACACAAACGGTTCATCAAACCCACTGTATAAAGTAAACATTATTTCTTTTACTGTATTGGTGGGAGGGACCCTTTCTCTTTCTTTTATTAGCAACAATCATGTCTCTTATGGCTCATTCTAGCTCCAAAATCATACTATTTTAATTTTTTTGTTTCTCAAAATTAAAACGACATCATCTCAAGAATCCTCATTGAAAGATAATATTTAAGACTCTATTATATTACAATTTTATATACTATCATATGCAATCTCCCCAAGTACTGCTTTGAGAAGTTACAAAAGGAGTTGATTGGAGAGCTGAAAGGAATCTCTGATATCATCTGGCCCAACATTCTTTGTCTACAGATAAGGAAACAGAGACCCTGACACTTAACTTTTTCATGGTCTCATATCCACTTAGTGGCAGAGACAGGACTAGAACCCAGGTCTCCATGACCTTGTGCTTCCTTAGTCCAATCTGACTTAAAGCTCTGTCTCTTAAAATTTATGAAACTCAATGTCTGCAGTGTGTCATTAAGCAACCCACCAGTTTCGGGACAGAGTGAAGTAATAACTTTTTATTGCTGAAGTAATAACTCACCATTTTAGAAGTTATTTGAACTCTTCTCCATTACACAAAATATAACAGACCAAGTGATTCAGAAGATAATTAACTTGTCCATTTGGCAAATCCATTCATTTGTCCATTGAGCGAACATTTAACGAACATTCATTTTGTGTGAGACGCTACCTTAGTTGCTGAAGATGCAAGAGTCGTTGTCCATGGAGTACGCAGTCCAGAAGAGGGGGTAGATGAACCAAATCTTAGCCAAGACAAACGACTAGTATTTACAAAGGGATTACTACATGCAAGCATTTTACGTGGAACTTCTCATGGAACTCCTCATCACGATCATAAGTAGGAGCTACTTATCCCCACTTCACAGATGAGAATTAGAAAGGCTAACTGAATTGCCCAAACTCCTACCGTGTAAGCGGGACACTCAGGCCATTCCACACGACTGCGTTCGCTCCGAATGTTTGTGCCATACTGTTTGGAACTCAGGCAGACACACGGCGGGGGGGGGTATATTTGGAGGGAGACTCCACTTGGACAGGGAAACTGAGGCGGCAAAAGAACTAGGAAAGGATGCAGTAGGGACAGTGTTTTGGAAGTCATCTTAGGAACTATGTGATGAAAGGACCAATGTGCAGCAGAGTGGCAGGATCAGACTTGCTTCGTAAAATGATTACTTGGACTACAGGGAGAATAAGGAGTTAAAACAGAGCAAGACTGAGGTTAGGGAGATAGTAAAAAGCTTTTGTTATTCACCATGAAGAGACTTCGAGCTAAGACAACGAAGCGAGATGGAGAAGAGGGGACAGGTTCAGGAACCATTTAAAAGATAGAATCAGGGTGCCTGGGTGGCCCAGTCGGTTAAGCATCCAACTCTTGATTATGACTCAGATCATGATCTCAGGGTCGTGAGATCGAGCCCCGTGTTGGGCTCCAGGCTGAGCATGGAGCCTGTTTGGGATTCTCTCTCTCTCCCCTTCCTTCTGCTCCTCCCCCTCCCCCCCAAAAAGATAGAATCAACAAAACTAGGTGATGGGTTGGATTGCAGTGTGGCACAGGTGGGAAGTTTTAGGCAACATTAGAATTTCTGACTTGGGCAGCCTGGGTAATACATAGGGAATAACTTCTCCAACATTATAGATCAAGTATAGAGTACAGTGTGTATGGATACACACACACACACACACACACACACACACACAGTGCAGTACGGATGTATATTCTAAATAGACTTGTTCTGGTTTTAGACTTTGATTTACTCTAGCATATGCAAATTCCCTCGCTAATGAAATCTGTTATTACCAGATACTGTAGGATTTTTAGAACAAAACAGAAAACAGTGAAAATTAAATAATCTCCCCCAGCCCAGTGACTTACACCACATCATCAAAACTTCATGAGCTTTTAATTAGGAAGTTTCCAGAACTGCCATGACAGGTCACAGTTCCCTTTATGCAGAAGAACTTGTCAGGCCAAAGAAATAGCACTAAAAAGTAAATAATAAAGCAAATCACTATTACTGGAATCCACTATTAGTGAAATGACATATTCATTTCTTTGAGAAATTTCATAGCCTTTCTAAACGGTACCAGTCTGACACTAGGACATGGAAACAGATATAATGAGACCCAACTCCTGCCCTTAAGGAGCTTGTGGTCTAAGGAGGAAAACTAGGAAGCAAAAATTGCAAAATAGATGATAAGATCTCCTGCAAGGATTAGCTCAGATTCTGGGAAGCCCAACAGAAGGACAGGAACCCCAGCCCTCCGGGCAGTGGGCCCCTCCTCCTCCAGGTCAGGCCAGCTCCTCTAGAGGAAACAGATGGTTAGGCACAGAAGGTGTGGGAGGGCATTTCAGGTTGCAGAAAAGCACGGGGTGAAAGAAGGACATTTTGACTCATGTCACCATTTTGTTCCAGAGGACGTTTTGATGCTGCAATATTGAGAAGTAAGCAGTGTACAAGGACCCCGCAACTTCTGTCACAGGTTGCCCAGGTTTGAATCCTGCATCTGCCCTCTACTGGCTGTGTATTTGGGGACAATTGATTTCCAGTCTTTGTGCCAAAGCTTCCCCATCTTAAAATTATATCTCTGCAAAGAGTTATTGTGAGGGTTAATAAATGTAAGCCCATTTGAAGTATTTAGAACAGGGCAGATAGTAAGTGCTCAATCAACAGTAGCTATTACCACTACTATAAATATAATTTTATTCTTTTTGCTGGATCTCTGCTTGTTATATTACCTCTCCACGTCTGGATCTTTCTCTCTGTTTTGCCTAGATCTCTCTGTTACCTAAAATGCTCTCAACTTTCTCAAGGGTAACTAAGAAATAAATACAAACTATTCATCTGGTGTCCAATTAGTAATGGATATTTCTGGTAAAAATAACCGGTACAAATTAAAACCAAAAATGGCTATCATTGCATGTGGTAAGATGTGGTTACTGACTGAAAATTGACTGAAGACCAGGGCACCTGGGTAGCTCAGTCGGTTAAGTATCTGATTGTTGGTTTTGGCTCAGTTCATGATTTCAGGGTAGTGATCTCAGGGTCATGGGCTCCAGCCCCGAGTTGGGCTCTTCGCTCAGCAGAGAGTCTGCTTCCCTCCCTCTCCCTCGCCACCCCCTCTCTGGCTAAAATAATTAAATAAATAAGTCTTTTTTAAAAATTGGCTGAAGATCAAATCTTCAAATGCGTGTTTGCAAAATTTGTCTCAGAAAAGTGGAATCTGGTAAAAACAACAATCACTGAAGAACCCTCACAAAAACAATATAAAGGGGCGCCTGGGTAGTGCAGTCGTTGAGTGTCTGCCTTCGGCTCAGAGCATGATCCCGGCGGTCCGGGATCGAGTCCCACATCAGGCTCCTCTGCTGCGAGCCTGCTTCTTCCTCTCCCACTCCCCTGCTGTGTTCCCTCTCTCGCTGGCTGTCTCTCTGTCACATAAATAAATAAAATCTTAAAAAAAAAACAATATAAAAAATCGGTAAGGGGCGCCTGGGTGGCACAGCGGTTAAGCGTCTGCCTTCGGCTCAGGGCGTGATCCCGGCGTTATGGGATCGAGCCCCACGTCAGGCTCCTCCACTGTGAGCCTGCTTCTTCCTCTCCCACTCCCCTGCTTGTGTTCCCTCTCTCGCTGGCTGTCTCTATCTCTGTCAAATAAATAAATAAAATCTTTAAAAAAAAAAAAATCGGTAAAATTTGATACAGTCAAAACTACAGGATGATTCAGATCTTCACTCTGCAATTTAAATGAACACTTAATTCTGTCAGAAAGACAGAATTATTACTTTACTAGTATTTAGTATCATTACCTTAATAAATAAAAAAGTATAGCAAAAATTGTAAAAATATTTTATAATATAGAAAATTGATCCATAAATTTGTTGGCGTTTTGGGAGGGTTTACTGTTTATTGGAAGTTATTGGGGCTATTGGTGTTTGCTCCTGAAAAAGCTTTCTCAATGAACATGTAATAACGTTGGTGTAATTTTGTTTCGATGTCAAAATGCACTAGGGTCCAAGAGTTGCGATGAACATACAGATCAAGGTGTGTGTGCGTGTGCGTGTGTGCGTGTGTGTGTGCACACGCAGATGCGTAGAAGAACAGTCAGGGAAAAAAACAAAAGGCAGCATGGGGCACCTGGGTGGCTCAGTGGGTTGAATGACTCTTGATTTCTGCTCAGGTCGTGATCTCAGGGTTGTGAGAACTGAGCCCCGCCTCCGGCTCTGCGCTCAGCAGGGAGTCCACTTGAGATTCTCTCTCCCTCTCCCTCTTCTCCAAGGCCCCCAAATAAATAAATCCCTAAAAAGGGGGGGCAGCATGGCTTCAGAGAAGGACGAGCATGCAGAATACCCCCCCCATGCCATTAGGAATCTCATGTCATCCTAACTGATGGGCCAGAGATAACACAGCGCACAAGCTTCAAGATGAGGCCGGCTTGCAAAGAGAAAGCGTTCCCCCACTCACCAGCTCTCACCCTATAGTCACCACCTCCCCAAACCTCCGCTTCCTCGTAGGAAAATGAAAATAGCAATTGTACTCACCCCCTAAGCTTATTCTGAGGCCCCCCTGAGATAAGTCCCTTGAGCAGGTGCCTGGCACCCTCGAGCCTCGATATAGACATGAGCCACCATTATTTTGATTCGACTTTTTCAGTGCGTATGTGCTGCCTGGAGTTACTCATCCAGCTGGCAGTCAGCTCGATGAGTAACTTCTCCTGAGCAGGGCCTTCAGATCATATTTCCAGGCCCCTCAGCCCAGTTTCCAGGACCTCAGCACAATGCCACGCTTATCATATGATCCCGGGGATGTTGAGCCGTGTGTTGAACGCATAGCAAAGAGAGAGAAATAAGAGGGGAGAAATAAAGGGCATTGGGGTGGCGGCTGTTAGACATATGGGGTACATCAAAGGGATGTCAGGCAGATGGTGAGCAGGGGAGCGGCTCAGGGTAGGAAAAACACCTGGGTAACATGTACTAATTAGCTGACAGGTGGGGTCAAGGACCGGAGGAGGTGGGAAGCAGTGTGTTGTTTATTCCCCAGAATCAGAGGCTGCCCGAGGCCAGATTCCCCTAATACCCCTACTCCTCGTGGCTGAGTTAGTAAGAATAGTTACAAAGAACTGCTAGGAAGATTAACTCTGCATTCAGACTCTTTAGTTAAAAGTAAGGACAAGTTAAGAATATGTTCTGCTTCACCTTGAAGAAGCCCCGGGCCAGGTGCAGGGAGGCTTTGCTGACAGGTTTGATAACTGGGCCTTTCAGAAGAGGCTGGGAGCCACTCTGGCCTCAGCCAGCACTCCACTTCCTCCGGTCATGTCTTCCCCGAAACTAAAATACAGCTTGCAAAGACAGCTCGGTGCCCTCACAGTCGCTGCGGCTTCCTCAAGCCATGGCACGTTCTCTCTTTTATGAGGCTGCGGGGCTGTAATTCTCATCCCCTGACATTTATGGGAGGCTTCATATTAGCACAAGGCTTTACAGCCATTTTTATGAGGAATGTCTCCCTGAGACCTGTCAGGTATAATCACCCGGACTGAGCAGAAGGAAAGAGAGCAAAGCGCACGACAGTGGCCCTCACCTGCTGGCTCACAAGGAGCGAGGGCCGGAGGCCGAAAATGCCACTTTTCTTCAACATCAGAGCTGACTTCCTTGCCCTCGTAACCTTGGCAGCTCCCTCTCTCTCTCACCCTCTTCCACCTGCGGCCCATCCCCAGGTTCTGCAGGTGCAAGTCCCAAAGGCACCCCGGGTCCATCCGTTTCTGCCCACCTCCTTGGCATCGCTCCGGCCCAGCCTGACTCCCACACAGCCCCCTCCGGCTCCACATCCTCATCTTGTCCCCAGCCCTACCATCCATTACCCACACAGGAGACAAAGTACGTTTATTTAGTGGATATTCACTTCTTTATATAATGTATGCACCTTTGTAAACTTTCTGGTACTTCTGGAAACATCTTTATTGATGTCTTATAGCAAATATGTGGCATCAAAAAGAATAATCTTTTAGGGGTGGCTCGGTGGCTCAGTTAATTAAGCGTCCAACTCTTGATTTCAGTTCAGGTCTTGATCCCTGTGTTGGGCTCCATGGTGGGCATGGAGCCTACTTTAAACAAAACTAAAGAATAATCTTTTAAAAACAAAAATAGCAACCTTCAGTAGCTTCCTGTACTGAGTAAGATCGATTCAGAATAAAATCCAAGTTCCTTTGCAGACTGCAGGGTCCCTTTATGACCTGGTCTTCCCTCCACTCTGACCCACCAAGCTCTTTCCTGCCTCCCGAGCTTACACCCACCTCTTGGTCTGCCTGGAAAGCCTTGGGTCCTGTTCTCAGCACTGCTGGCTTTGTCTCGCCCTTCCGTTCTCAGCTAACGTGCCACCTCCCGATCTATCCAATCTTAAATTGTCCCCTCTACCCCATTACCTTGTTCACTACTTTCAGAGCATTTTGAATAACCTTAAAATGTTTCTCATTTGTCACCTTTGCTCGAATGTACATCCCATGAGAACAGGGACTTAGTGTGTATTTCTCACGACTCTATTTAATGCCTAGCCCAGCATCTGCAGAGTGTAAGCTCAGTAAATACGTGTTGAAAAATTAAATGAGGGGGTGAAGCACTCTGCTGAAAAGCCTCTCTCCTTCTCTGAACCCCGTGCTAGTCCCCATTACTATCAGTAGAGGGCGGCAAAGACCCTGAGTTACCGACCTTCTGCCATTTACGCTGGAAAAGCTCCGGAAAACTTAACTTCCCTTTGCCAAATAGTAGATGTGGTTTTATCAGGAATTTCAGGGAAACGTCCAGCCTTACAAACTCTTTCTTCTCATTGTTCCTGAAGCCTTCTCTGCTCTCTACCATGATAGATTTTTTTTTTAAAGGTTTCACGCTGACAACACTCCTCAGGAAAAGAAAGCAGATGTTGTAGTGACGAAGCCAAAAAGAAACCCAGCGGCCTGGAGCCTGTCCCTTTCTGCCTGACAAGTTAGTTTGGAAAAAAAGACAGTCTGATCCTAGCTGGCAGCTGTTTGGGACATAAGGGTTTACAGCTCTCCCTTAGGGTGTGTGGGGAGGAACACACACCAGCCGGGCAGCTGCTGCTCGGGTCTCGAGCATTTGTAAGAGCAAAGTGTGTGTGTTTATCCTTCTCTCCTCTGCTTGTATGTTTCTGCTTACTCCATCTCCTCTTTCTGTTGAACAAACGCCCCACCCAGGGCAAGGACCTCACAGTCTCCTGCCTTTGTGGCCTCCTGCACCAAGGATGCCCACGGAACCCAGGTAATCCACACACTCTTAGAATGGTGTTTTCATTCACTCTCTGCCCCACAAATACTGCCTGAGCCCTCTGACTTACCAGGCCTGGGTCTGCTCTCTGTGGGTACAGATACTCCGCGCAATTGAAAGAATAGCTACAAGAATCAAAAGGGAGGCAGGGGCTCTCAATCTCAGCAATCCTGACATTTTGGACTAGATAGGTCTTTGTTGTGGGAGCATCCTAGGATGTGTGGCAACATCCCTGGCCTCTGCCCATGAGATCCAGGTAGCACCGACCCCCTAAGTTGTGATAACCAAAGATGTTTCCACATTGCTACAGGCCCCCCTGGGGGGGGGGGCAATTTCCACCCAAAGCTTGAAACCATGATCTTAAAGATCACGATGGATAACTTTGGGGCTATCTTTCCAGCCTGGGTCAATGACCCCTTTCTCCTAGCACTGTCCCTCCTCCCCGTGCCATGTCTGGCTGCTGTGACCTGAAGCCTATGGACTTGGTACATTGGTCATCTGACCCAGCTTAGGCCTCTCAGCTTCTCTCCTTTGGGAATTTGAAACTAGGACCTAGGGACTGACTACCACCTGGGTTCTTTGTGGGGCCAAAGCTTGAATGCAAATTTAGAAGGTGTGGAAGAGTGTAGGCTACCATCGGGCCAGCAAGCAGAGATAGCCCTACTGCAGAGATTAGATTGAAATAACTCCAGAGAAACACAGAGGAAAAGGCAGAGGGAAGTCACCTAGTTCTAGCATTTTCTGGGCAGACCAAACTTCCTGCCTTTGGATGTTTAAGATATTCCTGTACAATTACAACTAATTGCTCTTTCATGCTAGGGTAGTTTCTTATTTCTTTGTCTGTTCTGTAACTGGCAAATTGGTCCTAACTGGTATATTCTCTGTGGCCTGGAACTGAAATCATGACTGGAAAACAAGGGATCTAGGCAGTTGAGGGACGGTTTCTGGCCCTCGAGGCAGCCCCGCCCACCTCGGCACAGATGCTACGTTCTCCTTTCCCTACCAAATGGCTTCCTCACCCTCTCCGTAGAGTTTTCTCTTGTCCTAACCTTGCTTTGTACACAGCCTGGCGTGCCATGGCCTCTACTCAGCTTCCTGTTGTCCATTCACCAGCAGCGTGAGTGCTAACAGCAAACCCAGGCTGGGTTTCTTGGCTCAGATTCCTGACCAAGTGAGTCTGACTGGCTCATGTGGCAAACATGGTTGGCTGCCCGTCCAACAACCATCCTTCCCAATCCCTCCCAGTCAGTTTTGTTCAGGCGAACAACCCCAAGTGGTGAACTAAATTGGTTTGGAAGGACAAAGAGATATAAGAGGAATCTTCAGGAAGGGTGGGGAGGCTTAGGGGAAAGCATTTTATCCTTGATCCCACAGGGCAAAGCCTATGGGAGAGCCAGCCTGAGCCCTTCCTGCCGGCTTTGGACATGTCCTGTGAGGACGTGATACTTGAAGCTGTAGTAGCCATTTTGCAACCATGAAGGAAAGCCAAGAGAACTAGAGAGGAACCGAGAGAGGGCTATAATGTCTTTGAGCTGACGAATTAACCAACCCTGGAGCCATTTACCATTTACCTTTAGACTTCTTGTTACACGAGATAATTAGATGTCCTTACAGTTTTAGCTACTTTGACTCAGATATCCTGTTACTTGAAGCCCAAAGGATCCCCGTAGACACAGTACAGCTCATCTTTTCAGGCCAGGTCACTCAGGTGCCAGGTCACTAGCTGGCTACCCTGCAGATTTACTGCCTTGGAGTCATGCCCCTACCTCCAGTCCATATGGTTATCCCCCACCCCAAACTTTCATTATGGAAATTAAAAATCCTACGGAAACATTGAGAAAATGATACAATGAATGCTTAAATATGCTTCACCTATATCCATCAGTTGTTAACATTTAGCTACATCCATTGTACGTGTTCCCCTATAGAAGGGCATTTTTTTTACCGACTCATTTCAAACGTAGTTAGAAACTTTATGAAGCTTCACCCGGAAGTACTTCGGGACATACCTCCGAAGAAACAAGGACATTCCTCTAAATAACCAGTAATATCCTTTGGAGCTTTTTTGGGTTTGTCTTTGTTTTTGTTCTCATTCAGGATTCATCAAGAATTAGATGCTGTTTTAAAGTTATCCCACAGTCTCTCCTTTGTTCCAAAACAATTCTCCTGCTTTTTTTTTTTTTTTTTTTTTTTTTTTTTTTTTTTTTCCTGTCATTGACTTTCAGGGCCAGTTCTTTTATTTATTCATTTTTTTTAAAGATTTATTTATTTATTAGAGAGAGAGAGAGAGAAAGAGTGCAGTGGGGAGGGACAGAGAGAGTGAGAGAAAGAGACTTAAGTAGACTCCCCACTCAGTGCACAGCCCGATGCGGGGCTCAATCTCACAACCCCGAGATCATGACCTGAGCGGAAACCAAGAGTCAGATGCTTATCTGACTGAGCCGACCAAGTGCCCCAGGCCAGTGCTTTTATAAAATGTCCACAGTTTGGGTTATCTGGTTGTTTCTTCAGAATTATATCCAGTTTGGGGCGCCTAGGGTGACTCAGCCGTTAAGCGTCTGCCTTCAGCTCAGGTCATGATCCCAGGGTCCTGAGATCCAGACCCGCATCAGGCTCCCTGTGCAGAGGGAAGCCTGCTTCTCCCTCTCACACTCTCCTTGCTTGTGTTCCCTCTCTCTCTGCCAAACAAATAAATAAAATTAAAAAAAAAAAAAACCCAGAGAATTATATCCAAAGATTTTTAGCAAAAACTCTAACAGAGGTGAGGCTGGGTCCTTCTCAGTGCGTCACAACGAAAGGCATTTCTGTTCGTTTGGATGCCATTGTGTTCTGTCATTGGTCATGCTAAGTATAATCAGTGGATTGAGGTGCCGTCTGGTAGAACTCTGTCGTGAAGGCATCTCTGTCTCCTTTGTGATTAATAAGTAACCTGAGGGATCGTACTTTGAGAATATGAGAATATCTCGTGCCCCCAAAACTTTCAGCCACTGTTTTAACAGTCATTAATAAGACTTGCCTGGGTCAACTGTTACATTAGTGATTGTAAAAATCACAATTTTTAAAAATTCTATCATTTTTTTCTACATTTATTATCTGACTCCACTGTTTAAGAAAAAGAGTTTTCTGGGGCGCCTGGGTGGCACGGCGGTTGGGCGTCTGCCTTCGGCTCAGGGCGTGATCCTGGCGTTGTGGGATCGAGCCCTACATCAGGCTCTTCCGCTGTGGGCCTGCTTCTTCCTCTCCCACTCCCCCTGCTTGTGTTCCCTCTCTCGCTGGCTGTCTCTATCTCTGTTGAATAAATAAATAAAATCTTTAAAAAAAAAAAAAGAAAAGAAAAAGTTTTCTTTTCTCTCACACACACTTTTGCAATTTTCTTGAGTATCATGATGAACTCAGAATATTCATTACCACTCACTTTCTTTTTGATTTTCGGTTTGTCCCAAATTTGTCTCCTTCAAAGCGAGAGCCCTTTTGAATTGGTTTCTGTGTCCTTTTGACACAACCCTATCTGTTTTTGAGCACTTCTTTGCTCTCCTAGCAAAGGAAGTCCCAAGCTCATCTTGTATTTTCCTTGACCCAGACCTGGAATCAGACCTAGTTCTTTTCAGTGGGCAGCAGCTGTTCGAAACCAAGAACTGAGTGTTAAGAGTGCTCATGGCAAGTGGGGTGTCACTGTTTCTAGGCCCTTTCAGGGGACAGAGCCAGGAAATGTATTTTATTTTATTTTATTTTATTTTATTTTATTTTATTTAAGGTTTTATTTATTTATTTATTCGACAGAAAGAGAAAGAGAGCACAAGCAGGGGGAGCTGCAGAGGGAGATGGAGACACAGACTCTGCTGACCAGGGAGCCCAATGAGGGGCTTGATCCCAGGACCCTGGGATCATGACCTGAGCTGAAGGCAGATGCTTAACTGAGCCACCCAGGTGCTCCTGTATTTTATTTAAAATAATTAGGGAGCGTCTGGGTGGCGCAGTCGTTAAGCGTCTGCCTTCGGCTCAGGGCGTGATCCTGGCATTCTGGGATCGAGCCCCACATTGGGCTCCTAATAAAAATAAAATAATTAATTTATCTCAACCCCCCAACTCCAATCTAACACTACAGGGTTCTTCCTCTTTTCCCCTCAGTCCATTTTTTTTTTTTTAAGATTTTTTTAAATTATTCATTTGTGAGGGGAGGGAAGGAAAGCACAGAGGGTGAATGAGAGGGAGAAGCAGACTCCCCGCTGAGCAGGGAGCCCAAGGCTGGGCTCGATCCCAGGACCCTGAGATCATGACCTGAGCTGAAGACAGACACTGAACCAACTGAGCCACCCAGGCATCTGCCTCAGTCCATACTCTCATCTCCTTTTTTTCCCACATTGAAAACCCTGATTTTCACCATCATCAGTATATTTGCTCATTTACTGCCCCCTACAATACACTGACTAGTATGAGAATTAGTATGTCTATACCACAACAAAGTTATTAATAAAGTACGAGATTTATCCTTAGAATATAGCCCACTAAAGGTAATGGTGTGTCTAAAAGCCCTTAAACCTTGAAATAAATTCATTTGTTTCTCATCAAATTAGGGTTTTCCTCTCCATGTTGATTTCTTTTTTTTTTTTTTCTTTGTGGTAGTGGACTTTTTATTATTTTTATTTTTTAGAATTTTATATTTTTCCAATTTTATTGAAATATAATTGACATTGTGTTAGTTTCAGGTAAACAACCTAATGATCTGATATATGTATATACTGCAAAATAATTGCCACAGTAAGTTTCGTTAACATCCACCATGGAAATCTAGAACACCTCACAACGTTACATATGTGTACAGGGCCACACTATTCTTCTACTGTTAGTATGTGTAGGGAGTGCTAATATGATTTTTTTAATATGTAAAACATACCATAATTCAAAAGTCAAAATCAAATGAAAAGGTAACTCAGAGAGGTTTTCTTCAATTCCCATACATAACAAATTTTATTAGTTTCTGGTTTATCCTTTCTTATTTGCAAAAATAAGCAAATACATATATACATATGTCCTTATTTTGCCTTCTTTTTCATTCAAATGATAGTATATGGTATATACTTCTTTGCACGGTATTCTTTTCACTTCCTATTGTTCTATATTATATATATGCAAGTCTTTCATAGCACTAGTTTTTCTCTGTGTGGTCTATTTTATTTGCTTTCTCAAATATATTTGTACTTACTTTATTTCAATGATTAGTTTGGTGGTGGTGGTGGTGTTTTTAAGTAGAGTTCATACCCAGCCTGGAGCCCAATGCGGGGCCTGACCTCACAAGCCCGAGATCAAGACCTGAGCTGAGATCAAGAGTTGGATGCTTTAACCAACTGAGCCACCCAGGTGTACCTTTAATGGTTAGTTTTGTATTAAAGCTAAAATACCTTAGTTTCCTCCACACACACACCGTCTTATTTTTGTTATTACCTATTGGTTCCCCAACAATATTTAAATTAGTTAATAATTTCTTTCCTTTCACCCCAATGTACCAGCTTCTCATTTGAATAAATATACTTTTACCCCCATCAGTAACTATAAAATAATCAACAAGTATATTCTGTTTTTCAAGTGGACTGGACATGTACTTTTCTTATGACCCTCATAGGTTTATGGGTAATTACATACCTATGCTCATCATTAGTCCTTTAGTCAATGTCTTTCCCTTTTGGTTGTCTAAAAACACTTTCCATAGCAAATTCCTCAGGAAGGGCACATGGGAGCTACAGCCTCTGGTTCTTTCACATTCGTAACTTTTAACATGTTGGCTGGATATAAAATCTTTGCCTTATGTTTCCCTTCTTTGAATATTTTCAGTATGTTGCTCTATCTATTCTGGAATAAAGTCCAAAGACACTTAAGTCACGTGATATTTTGACTAAATGCCCAAATGATTTTTTTTTTTTTGTAAACTTCAGATGTCTTTTAGAATATATCTTGGCAATGATCACTCAGTATTGATTTCCTAGGTACTAGTATCAAATCTCTATTTTCTAGGAAAGTTTTCTTAAATGCTACCTTTTTTAAATTTAAATTACTTTTTAAATTTCCATTACTTTTTCTTTTCTTCTTTGTACATCTTTTTTTTTTTTTTAAGATTTTATTTATTTATGTGACACAGAGACAGCCAGCGAGCGGAGGAGCCCGATGTGGGACTCTGTGGGACTCGATCCTGGAACGCCAGGATCACGCCCTGAACCGAAGGCAGACGCTTAACGACTGTGCTACCCAGGCGCCCCTCTTCTTTGTACATCTTCTTTTTTTTTTTTTTTAAAGATTTTTTATTTATTTATGTGACAGAGAGACAGCCAGCGAGAGAGGGAACACAAGCAGGGGGAGTGGGAGAGGAAGAAACAGGCTCCTAGCCGAGGAGCCCGATGTGGGACTCGATCCCGGAACGCCAGGATCACGCCCTGAGCCGAAGGCAGACGCTTAACGACTGCGCTACCCAGGCGCCCCTCTTCTTTGTACATCTTCTAATAGGAGATTATTCAACCTGCGTGTATGTGTGCTGATATTCTTTGCTCACCTTCTATATCCCCCACTTTCTCTTAAATCTCTTGGATTTGTTGAAATCACTCCTTTCGCCTTGTATTTAAGTCATTATCTCCTGTATTTATTCACCTTTAGGTTCCATTTTAGTTTCCATTTCTCAAATAATTAATATTAATTGAGTTCTCCTACCTCATTTCTGAGATTTTCTAATTTTGATTATAGCCCCTTCTTCAAAGTTTTACTAGTTTTTAAGCTCACCTTGAAATAGTAAGTTATATTTTTCAGCTTTTATAAGCATGTCTTTCTGATAGGTTTTAATTGTTGGAATGTTATGTTCTTTATTGTCTTTTTTTCTATAATAACTTAGTGTTGGATTTTTTTCCCCAGTTTGAGATACAATTACCTATAATATGGTATAAGCTTAGGGTATAACAATTCAATGATTTTATGTATGTATATATTATAAGATGTAAAAATTACCAAAAAATTGTAAAATATAAAATTGTAAAATGTAAAAAGTTAACACATGCAGCTTCATGTTCTAATTCGCGGTCTAATTGTACTGTTTCTTTTTATGTGAATTCAGTTTTTCTTTTATGAAAAAGGGGTGAGTCAGGACACCTTTTCTGGCTTCAGTGTTCAGATCTTCCTCTTACGGGGTCCTCACAAAGAAATCTTTTTTTAATGGCCTTACGCTTTCTGAGATGTGGTTCCTCTGCTCTTTCATTTAGACTTCCTTTTTCCTTTCTTCTACGCTGTCCTTCCCCATTTGGAGTCTACTCTCAGAACTCTACCCTTGGTGTAAGACTTCCTCCTGAAAAGGAGTTTGGAATTTTGAAAGTTCACAGAGCCAAGATTATACCAGCTCCTTCAGATCTCATCTTGGACCCCACACAGCCACAGCTTTGCGAAGTGTGAAAAACTCCTTCTCATTCCAATTGTTCTCAAATTGCTTCACTCTGCATTTCATTGAGTCCTGTTGTCAGTTGTAGAGTTCTGTTCTCAGGTCCGTCAGCTACCCCACTGCTTCCTCCTGGGACACAGAGAGACACTGCGTCCCTAGTTCTTGGTAGTTTTCCTTCACCTGCTCTCATGTTGGGGTTCATGAAGAATCCGTGTGCATCTAGATTTTTTTAAGATGTTGACATTGGGCCTTGGATTTTGCCATTAGAGTTTATCTGTCTGTTTTTTTAAGGAGATTTCATCGGATTTAAAAACCTCACTGCCCCTGCTACCATCTTCCCATCATTTCCACTGATTTATTTGTTCGTTCATTTAGTCAACAAATAAGTTTGAGCCCTGAATTGTAATCTTATGCCTCTTCCTATTCTCTTGGTGCCATTAACTTCAGGACCCTCCTGCTTGTTCTGGCCTGACTGCCATTGTAATTACCTGATTCCACTTAAGCCCAGAGGTATCTGCCAACTCAGGCTGATCATTCATTACTGGGAGAAGTCAAGAACTCTCTTCCCCACTGCCTCTGTGCAGCCAAACCAAAGAGCTACATGCCCTGTGTTTCTTGCTTCTCTTGCCACATCTGGACTTATGCTATAAAAGCATAGAGCATTGGGGCGCCTGGGTGGCTCAGGTGGTTAAGTATCCAACTCTTGATTTTGGCTCAGGTCATGATCTCAGGGTTATGAGATGGAGCCCCGAGTCGGGCTCCAAGCTCAACATGAATCTGCTTCTCCCTCGCCCTCTGCCCCTCCCCCTCCTCAAATAAATAAACTCTTAGGGGGAGAAAAAAAAAGCATAGTGCATTTAATCTAGCTTCCCAAATGGCTGCTAAAAGGATTGCATTAGGTAACTTGAGGCACAAGAGAGTTAACTCTCCTTGGAGCAAACCATGACCAATGGGAAACGAAAAAGAATGGAACTGGGCAGACAGATTCCCTCTACCTTCTTCGTACCTGGGTCTATTATTACAAGGCTCATCTTCTCTGTTCTGCTTATCCTGAGACATCCATGCCGTTCACAAACTCTTTGATGCGCCATGACCACCACTAATTTCTAATCCCTGCTAGAAGGCATAGCATGATGGCAGGACTGCTGCCATTGGTGTCAGCCAAACCCGGATTTTGATTCTGTATCTGCCACTTTCTAGCTCCCAACAAATGCATGCTGCTAATACTTAAGATGGAGATATACATCTCTCCTTATAATTAATACACGAAAATAAAATATTTAAATATACATTATATACATATTTGAGTTTCCATTTGCCATTCCTAATTAATATAGATTTTTAAGTTTTCTGCCATTTCTGGACAGTAAAGATTAACACATTAATATATCAGACTGCCTTGGATCCTAGACAAGGCACATTAGTGTGAAATATTCACCTGCAACTTTGTTGTCCAGAAAAGTCTGCAGGAAAGCCTTAAGATAAAAACAGAGCAGGGGCTACATACAGCCCAGTTTTAACATGTATAAATTAGCTGTAACTGACTAAATGCAGTCATGAGTTTAAAAGTAGTAAAAACCTAGAACGGTGAGCGTGCCAGAGGCTAGAGGGAGGGGAGAATGGGGGAGGTGCTGTTCAACAAGTATAAAGTCTCAGTCATGCAAGATGAAAAAGTTCTAGATCTGTTGTACCCCACGGTGCTTATAGTTAAGAATACTTAACTATGCACTTGAAAAGTGAAGAGGGTAGATCTCACATTATGTGTTCTTACCACGGTAATAAAAAAGGGAAGGGTGTTAATGGAAAATTTGATGAAATCTGTAAGCTAGCCAATAGTATTGAATTAATGTTCATTTCTTTGTTTCGACAAACGGATGCTGGTTATGGAAGATGTTACCATTCGGGGAAGCTAGCTGAAGGGTCTACAGTAACTCTCTGCACTGTCTTCGCAATGTTTCTATAAGTCTAAAATTATTCCGAAGGAAAAAGTTTATTTTTTCTTAAAGTAATGAAAACCAAGTCACCCACACAAGGGTATCTGCTGTATGATTTTTATAATGGCAAAAATTGGGGTAAAAACCATGGGCACCTGGGTGGCTCAGTGGGTTAAGTGCCTGCCTTCGGCTCAGGTCATGATCCCAGAGTCCGGGGTTGGAGTCCGGTGTCTGGCTCCCTGCTCAGTGGGGAGTCTGCTTCTCCCTCTGCCTCTGCTGCTCTCCCTGCTTGTGCGCACGCGCTCTCTCAAATAAATAAATAAAGAGAATCTTTAAAAAGAAATTGGGGTCAAAACCATTTAAGAAGTAATTGGCTAAAAAAATTAGGTGTGTATCATATAGTCATTCACAAGATAAAATTGATGGTGAGTATTATGTAACAATATGGAAAGCAGTCCCTGATATATTATTAAGTAGGAAAAGAAGCTTACTAAAGCTTTTATATTATGACCTCATTTGCGTATATACATATTTTTTACATAAAATTTAAAAAGCTGTATTTTATTTTACATAAAATAAAAAATACATCTATATGTGTAGGTTAGTATAAAAGATGCCCAGAAAATTAAACCCCGAACTGTTTACATGGTAGTTTATTCAGGTACTGGTCAGGGAAAGCTACGTCTATCTTACACATATGGGTTGTACGCAAAAGTTGTGTGGAATATTTTATTGAGCTCAGGACAGCCCTTAGGCCTGGTCAAGGGAGCCTCCTACCTCAGACCTCATGGGTTAGACTGTGGAAGTCACAAGCACACATTGCAAAGGTAAATATATAGAACCTAAGGGATCGGGTACTCACGGCTGACACAGAGCAGCCCCAGCACTGGAGGCCACGCTGGTGACTTACACCAGGTTGGCCACAGGAAATGTTTCTCTGCGTCTCGTGCCGTCTGTTCTAAAAACAACTGGTGACTTTCTCCAATATCGTGAGGAAGCGTGGGGTTGTTGTGCCAACATCCAGAAGGATATTGCTTGGGAGTGTGAGGAAAATTTGAGCTGTGGAAGCACTTAGGTAAGAGAAGAGACAAATTAATTAGCTTGTCAAATCCTGCTTCTCGCATATCATCAATGTTATAGATTCTTGCATAATGAAGTATCTTTTCCCAGGAGTGCTTAGCATGTGTTTTCCTGCTTTCTTTAAGTTCCGGTTTACAGACCTGTAAGTACTCACTCGTTACTGCAGTCTTTGCAATAGTTACATATAGCAGCCAAAGAACAGCTTGCAATATTAAATAATATCATTCCTAATTCTTTTTTATGCATAGTCTAGACATGGCATGCTTGAAATATGAAGCATAATCCCAATTTTTTGCATTAGCAACTGATGGTCATGCACACAGGAATTGCACACAATTTTATATTTATAAAAATATTTTATAAGATATAAGTGAATCTTTTTAAAGATTTATTTATGAGAAAGAGAGAGAGAGTGAGGAGGGGCAGAGGGAGAGAATCTCAAGCAGACTCCCCACTGAGTGCAGACCTCCCCCAACCCCCACCAGATGGGGCTCGATCTCATGACCCCATGATCATGACCTGAGCCGAAATCAAAAGTTGGAGGCTTAACTGACTGAGCCACCCAGGAACCCCAAGATATAATTAAATTTTAAAACAAGTAACTAAGCTTTATTTTTATAATTTTTGTTTAGATTTTATTCTTAATTATTGTTTCTTTTTTGCTCTTTAATAACTTTTTGACCCCATACAAGAAAAATAATGTTAATTTTTCAATATTTTAACATTTGCTTTAGTTACATTTTTGATGAAGTACAGGCAAACTTGGAATCTTTTGAATATGACTACACTTTATCTTTTAAGCCTATAGATCATAGAGAATGAGAACAAGAGGGCATTGGGATACAAACACACATGATGAAAGAGGAGCTCAGAAGAGGAAGGGCTGAAAAGAAAATGAATTTAAAAAGTGGGCTGCTTCAATGGAGTTAAACTGCAGACAGTGAAAGTAAACAGACTTCTGCTAAGCATTACCCACATACAATTTACAAACATTACAAATTATTTACTGAACGAAGACTTACTGACTGAGCAAAACCACAAAATAAGCAAGGAAAGTATTCTTAGCAAATCTACAACCCGAACAGGTCAGATAAAATGACTGTGACTTTACCTTCTTTACGGAAGTTTTTTTTTCCCCCTGATCAAAAGATGACAATGAAAAAGATAATTTTTTATATAAAATTAACAGCTTAGAGGAAATAAATGCAATTCTGGCCTGCCCATTAGACAATAAAGAAATTACCAAAAAAATTGGCAAATTGGATGAGAAAAATAAAAACTTTGAATCTTTACTGTTTACAGAAAAGTGACCCTACAAAAAGCCTGTCATGATCTTTATAAATCATGAGAATGCTTCCAGAACAACGTTAAGTTGATTCAAATGATTGCTTAATAATTTTCCATTGAATAAAGATGGGGAAAAAATGTAATATTTCATATTATATTTTTCAAATGGAGAAACTGTAGAAACCTTGTTATATTTTAAGTTGACAAAGTATTTTGTTAGTATTACGACACATTTCCCAGCCAGTCTTCACAAGCAGCTCTGACCAAGGAAAGTATTTGCGAGCGAAAATACTTAGGTTCTCGATTAAAAGAACACACAATGTTACTTACAACCAAAAATACATACACAAACAAAATAACACAAAAAACCTGCCTATGCAAATACAAGAACTGCAAAAAAGTCTAAAATAACAGTAACTGAACAAGAGTAATCAATAAGGAAACTCGTAAACAAACAGGGATATAAGATATTGCTGTGATATTACTAAAAGAATAGACGTTGTGTATTTAACCAACCTTCTGTGACAACAGCAGCACAACGTTCACAGAAAACAATGGAAAGTTTCTAGTTTCGTAGAAAAAATAACTTCAAAATTTGATGCCAGAATAACCAAGTATATTAGATAAAAGCTAACCTCTTGAAAATTACATTGAGGGAAGAGAATGCAAAATAGTATTAAAAGTGAGTGAAAAATTACACGTAGAATTCTAAAAATAAATAACTACTTTAGCTTATATTAGAACAGATCATATTAAAGAACATTCATCATATACACTGTCGAACTATGAGAAGATTAAAATAGAAGAAATCAAAATTAATGAGTAGCTTATTGGTGATGCCCATTGTAAAAAACAGAATTGCAAAAATAACTTTGAGTTTTAGGCATTGATCTAAAAGAATGATGAGGGCTAGCTACTGATAATAGCAGTTGGTCAGGAACAAGCATTTTTTGTGAGCCATGGACAATGCACCATTTGAATTTCTTAATAAGAAACAAGTTCTCATCTGTACCAATAAGTGATGGCATCTGAACAATTCAGCGATGGCATAGATATTTTCTGTATCTGCCCAAATAAGAGGCATCATGATGAAAACCATGTCAGGTCTGCCACTACAGCCACCTTCGGACACACAAAGGGAATGCTGATGAAACACCATTAAGGCAGTAAGATTTAATATACACACGACAAGATGGATTAGAATTGTACAAGAAATAAGATGATCCTTAAGTTAAAAAAAATCATGGTTTTTGATTTTGCGCTATGCAAACAGTTCCCTGGTGTGAACTGCTGCCCTACTGTTAGCAATGTGAGCCAAAGCTTGCAGAAACTCCAACACTTGCACAGATAGGACTTTGGCTATTTTGCCTTTCTAAGACTCATTTGTTTTTAATTTAGAGAAAATCATTTCTCTAAGTTGAAATAAACTGTATGCGAAGCATGTGATAAATGTGAGAGTCCTATAAAATATTAGAAAATCAGAATAAGTCAACAAAAATGTTTGCAGCACTATAAAAGAGAATATGCGGATACAAATAATCCCCAACTAATTTATACCGAGACTAAATTAATTAAAACATGAGAATGCAATGATTTAAGAACAGTTGACTAATTTGGCATTACTACCGTTAGATCACAAGTTATGTAAAAATCCTTTATAACAATGTAATTAGTAACTTAGCTGAAACAAAAGACACAAAAAAGTTGCGTTTAGGTAATAAGTCATGTAACGTATGGATTAGGCGTGCATTTGTTACAACGCGTTCAAACATCAGCCAGACAGCAGAACTTCCAGATATGTGCAAAAAATTAAAGATTGGTCAACTTTCAAGTTTGCTGACACCCAGTCATACAAAAACTTGTTTTCTAGATCTCAGGCTAACTGTTCTTGCCATAATAAAATAATTTTTGCTGGGGCGCCTGGGTGGCACAGCGGTTAAGCGTCTGCCTTCGGCTCAGGGCGTGATCCCAGCGTTCTGGGATCGAGCCACGTCAGGCTCCTCCGCTATGAGCCTGCTTCTTCCTCTCCCACTCCCCCTGCTTGTGTTCCTCTCTCACTGGCTGTCTCTATCTCTGTCGAATAAATAAATAAAATCTTTAAAAAAATAATAATAATAATTTTTGCTAAAAAAGAGCTGTATTCAATTGTGTTACAAAGGTAGAAGGATAGAACATATTCTATTTAACAGTTTGTTAGCTTGTTTATGCCTTTTAAAGATATATGGCTCCCCACTTATATGTTTGCACCAGGTCCACAAATTCAGTGGTGGAAATGAGTGAGCATATAATAATTTTATAATTAATGCCCCTAGTAACTACTATTTATTATGAGCTAGGCATTGCGCTTGTTACTGCTTATACAAGGGCTCACAACACCTCCATGAGGTAAACATTCCAATTCCATTTTACAGCTAGGGCTGTAAACTGAGACTTGGAGAGGCAAAGTTGCTTGCTCAGATGCAGTCAAAGCTGAATCAAGTGTACATTCACTGTGCCCATCCTAATGGGAACAGGCTGCTAAGGGCTGATGGAACCAGGGAAAGCAGGGCCTCTTCTGGGAAAGATCTCTCTCTCTACCCCTGAAATGCCATCATTATGCACTGATGGCTTTTTGTTTCAAAGACTTTCCAGGCTGCAAAAGAAACCAGCGAAACTAGTAATACTTCCAGGGGGCCTAAGATGGTAGCATGCGAAGCTAATAGTATTTCTCATACTTTTTCCACCAAAATAACCCATCAGACCAAGAGTGAATTCTTAACTCATTTGGGCTCAGCCCAAATGATTCTGATCAATTTCTGATCAATTTCTTGTGCTGTCTCTTTAAAATCATACATACATTTTCCTCCATACTGTGTGTGTGTGTATAATGTTTTTCTTCCAGATCTTCAAGTAAAAATGACGCTTCAGAAGGGATTCTATGTTCACCTTAGAGTTCAAGGACTCTTTGGCATTCTGTCTTCTCTGGTTTGAATAGCAGAGCCCTAAACTGCTACCAGTGGCTACCCTGGCAGGGTTTACTTGACTGTTAGGTGAGCTCAAGGCCCTGCAGAAAAAGGGGAAGCTAGATTAACTCCTTCCCAATTTAGTTCAGGACCCGTCCTGTTTGTCTTTTATTTTAATCCTCTCCCTAGCCTACCTCTGACTGTTTTGAAGGGAAGTGAACTCCCTGTCATTACAGCTGTCCAGTCTGCTTGCCTGGAGAGCTCTGGCAGGTAAGGCACTGAGCAAGGAATGAAGGAAACTTTCAAATTTGATATCCTATGATCTTGTAATTTTCTAAGTCCTCTGCAGCAGCCATTTCAAGAAAAATATACCCGAATCGGTAAATATTTATTCAGCTCTTTTTAAAGGGCCAGATACCATACGAGGCAGTGATGAACAGGACAGTCTTCTCAAACTCAGTTTCCTAGGAGAGATATAAACAAGTAGGTAACTATAACACGGCTCTCACAGGAGAAGCACAGAAGCTCTGGAAGCTCAAAGGAAGGTCACCAAGCCTGAACAATGGAGATAGATCCCAGCAGGCTTCAAGGAAGAGGTGCCAAGAGATTTGAAGAATGAGCAGACGTTCGCCCAGGTCCTTCTGAAAGGCCCTGGAGTGGGGATTCATTTCAGCAAGTTTCAGATCCCTTCTCTGCCCTGCTGCATTTTGTTTACCCATTCTGCTCGTCAGCTAGGATATTTGGGAACAGAAGTGCTAACTTTTTAATTATCAGTTGTAACCACGGAGGTGAAGAAAGAATAAGGAGCCCATCCCATCATAGGAAACTACATCAGAAAGGGGGGACTAGACTCCAGGTTTTTGGCATCAAGGTTACTGGGCAGATCCTAAACTCGCCTTGGCTGTTCACAGCTGTGTAACGGAGGGGAAGGAAGGGGTGATTCATGCTGCATTGGCCTCCTGGGAACACAAAGGAAAGAAAACATCGTTCAGGGGAGAAGCTTCTCCTTCTAGTAGTATGTTTTTTGGTCATCACACAGTAGACAGCCAAGCCAATAATCCAGCCTGCGTAATTGCCAGCTCAAAACACCAAACCCTTTGAAGTGGCTAATGAATACACTCTTTTTAACTTACTCCGATCTCATTGCTGAGAGCTGTGCAGTTGCTCCTGGGCAGAAGTTTCACTAATGTAGGGATGTTGACTGGCCATTGCATCAAATATTTATCAAGTCACAGATGGGAATCTACAAAGAGTTTGCAGAGAGGTTTAGTGTCTCCCTTCGGTTCTCGGGGAAGCACGTCAGCACCGCAGAATGCAAGCCCGTGAACACACACCTTTGAGCTGATGCTGGTGGTGGCTGACCCATTTTAACCAGGTTAAAGGAGGCCCCACTTAAAGAAATCACGGTTTTTTCTTAAAGTAGAAGTAGTATATCTTCACTGTCACCATTTTTATAAAATACCTTGACATTAGAAGAAGTAAAGAGAACTCCCCCGTTAACTTCACCATCCAGACATACTGTGCCCTTCTTCTCAATAAAACAAATGATACTGTATCAAATGTTTAAACATGTTTCACCATTCACTTTCCTTATTTAACAATACATTGTTAACATCTTTGCAGGACACTGAGTGTTTTTCTACAGCGTATTTTTATATATTTATACAATAATCCGGCATATGAATGTGCCATGATTTACCCAACCAATTTGCCGGGTGGGATATTTAAGTTGTATCCAGCTTTCCACTATGTAAGCGATGGTTTTGCTGAACATTCTTGTAATTAATTATTTGTGCCCCGTGATGATGTTTTCTCAGGCAAATGAGTGGAAGAGGAAATGCCAGGTCAAAGAGTTCGTCTGTTATGCCAGCGCACATTTCCAACATCAGCGTCTGAGAGGGGGTGGGGCTGACAGTTTGAGGGGGCTGTCAGCCCACACGTCTCAAACGGTAAGCTACAAATTGGTCCAGGAGTTTGGGGGCCAGTTGGTTTCTACATTTGTCTGTTTTTGTAACAGCCTCCTTGAAACGTGAACTTTTTTCCTCTTTAATTTAACAGCTATCTTATTTCGCTAATCTCCCATCTTTATTTAGTGACACTGGAGAGAAAGAAGGATCTCTTCAATGATAAACAGCAGCAGCTGGGCTCAATAAGGAGTTACGGCTTGCTCTTCTGCATTACTATCAACCACAGTTATTACGCCCGGTCTATCAATATCTTTTTCCTCTAACAATAGAAGGCAAGCTGTTTCCTGCAATTGAAGCCTTCTAGAACAGAGGTTCAGTGATATGTAGAAAAAAGTCGAAGGAGCTGTTAAGATAAAATTGCCACCTTTTTGTTTGGCCAAATAAAGATATTAACCATAAACAATGGCCATTTACTATCATCAAGTAATCACTGAAGAATGAGCTTTTAACACACAGGCACTTGAACTGAAAAAAGAAGGAAGAGGTAATTCCAGAATAAAGCGCATTCTTACCTAGGACTGAACAACTGGCCTTCTTGCACTGGTACGTACATTGTCCTTATTTTTCTTCTCACCAAGGATTTGGAGACAACTTTTTGGATTGGCTTGAGAACCACTGTCTGACAGGCTGGCGACCAGGTCTGCTACACGGAGTGGGATCTGACCCAGTCCTCTTCCTCCCTGGACAAGAGAGTAGTGAGAGAAACCCTCTATTCCTTCCAGGAGTCTCTTCCTCCTTGCTTGGTCTATGTGGCATTTCCAGATGGCAGTAATTTGGGTATTGTTTTTCATAGATTGTGCATCTCCACAAACCTATATTGTTATTTATTTAGCATTTGTTTTAAATCAATACTTTTTTAACTTCAAAAATAAATTTTTGGATAAAGAAACTTTACAAATGTTAAAACCAATATCATTTGTCTTAAATAAAGTGAAATGATGTTATTAGATTCTAGATCTTATTTACCTGCCAAAGATTCCAAGACTGAGTCCTGTATTTTCTTGGATTCAAAAGGGAGAGCACGGGCTGAGAAAAGAGAGAAAGAGAGAGATTGATTAGCAAGTGAAAGGTGTTAAAGATATATGAACACAGATAAGAGACTCTGCCCTTGGCACAACTACAAAAGATTGAAGGAGAATTGGAATGGAAATAAACTTATCTCTCTGCGACATCATGTATTCATGGATACTCTATCTGTGTGCTACTAGCAGGGGTCCTACAGTTTGGAAAGTTATCAGTGAAGTAGAAAGAGAACCAGACTTGGTTTTGAGCCCTGGCCTGGCTGTTTGCTGATTCTAAATCCTCAGGCAAATCACTTCACCTCTTCTTAAAACCTCAGCTTCCCCAGCTGTAAAATGAGATGATAATAATCTCCATCAGGGATATCGCGAGAATAAAGTATTCTGTAATTTCTAAAATGCTATACAGGTCATGGAAGATCAGCCTCACTTGTGAGAGCATTTTTATTTATGGGTATCAAATCATTTCTCCAGAGGCCCAGAAGACATTTCCAGGCTAAACATGTCACTATAGCCTAAAAGAAGTAAGTAGATGAAGGCCTTTAAAAATGAAATCCTAGATCCCATATGATGTGGGATAGTCCCTAGTAGGACTGAACTAAGCATTCTTAGGAATTCTGATTCCTTGCTCCGTGGCCCTAATCAGGAGGGCAGGGACCATGCCTGCTTCTTTCACTTCTATGTCCCTTGTACCTAGTTCAGTGTGTGGCACGTCAGGAACACTCAGCGTGTGTTGAGTGCATGAACGGGATTACATCCCTATGCTACACTTGGTCTTCGTAGTAGATATCTATGGCTTTTTGCCACCCAGTGGGGTATTAATCATGTTTTTAATTTTCTATATTTCATGATGCTTTGCCATCTTGGGGCTTTGCAGACCTAGCAATGACTGCCTCTCCCAAGCGTAGCTAATTCCTAAAATTAACAAACAACTGGCCTGTGAGCACCCCTTTAATACGCAAACAAATCCATACATTCCATCCACCTCCTTTTATCAGGCTCCCTCAATGGACACTATCCCATTGCCCTAAATCACCCTAAGGCCAGGTATGAGATAGCCAGGGACCACCCTGTAGCACAGAGCCCACTATGATAATTCAGTTATTCGAACTACCCAGTCCTAAACCTGGACTCTTTCTTGCCCATTCCTTCCAATGAAAACCACAACAAAGGCTTTGGCCCTGCTTTGTTTTCTTTACTCCTGCCTCTGCCCGTGGTGCTTCCTCCATGTGGCCCTGCTTGGTATGGCTGGCCCCCTCCTCTTGGGAACTGTGGGTAACAAACACTCTTTTCAGTGACAATCCTCTCTTGCTGTGTTGGCCTGGCCTTATTGGAATAACCAACCCCAGGTACCCTTTAAAACAAGGATCAACCAAACAAACTGAGGGCTTCAGAGGGGAGGAGGATGGAGAATTGGGACAGGCCAGTGATGGGTACTAAGGAGGGCACATATTGCATGAGCACTGGGTGTTATATGCAAATAATGAATCATGGAACTTTACATCAGAAACTAAGGATGTACTGTATGGTGACTAACATAACATAATAAAAAATTACTATAAAAGAACAAAACAAAAAAAGGATCAACCTTGAGAACACTGCAATTTCAATTCATGGTTAAAGGGGAGTAGTTTTCCCCTCCCACTCAGGGGGAATATAAGGCTCAGCTCTGAGCCAACCGACTCATGGCATCAGGGTAGTCTCAGAGATGAACACACGAGCACATTAAAGTTGCAACAAGTGTTTTGCTGGGACAAAAACTCTTTTTTTTTTTTTTTTCCTGCTGGATTAGAAACTGGGAAAGCTTTAGGTCTGGAGCTATGCAGCCATTTTGCTAGCTGGAGGCAAAGAGCCTGTTTGAAATGGGGCCAAGCTGAAAAAGCAGTGCCGAGAGGAAGAGAAATCAGTTCCTTGCGGCACCATCTGAATCAACCCCACTCCTGCGCTTTCCAGCTCCCTATTTTTAAGCCAATTTAGATTGGGTTTTCTGTACTTACAAATAAAAGCATCCTAATGTACAGGATTTTCTTTCCCCTCTTCTTGATACCCAAAGCCACATTTGGGGATATTTATAATTGCAATTTTAATTAATTCAGCTCCACAGTCAGTGAGGGCCAGGCACTGGGCTGGACCATGGAGACACATCTACTGAAACGCTTGACACAGCTTCAGTGTAGAGAGGCGGACAGACTTGCAAACAAGCAGGGGAGAGTGGGGTAAGAGCTCTCACAGAGGTTCACGCAAAGGCTGCGGGGCAGGCAAGGAACAGTGAAATCTGCCCAGAGGTTCTCCCTCTTCTGTCCTGTATTAGTCACAGCCTTGACTCAGCCCAGTCTTACGGAGTATCTCTCCCACTCGAGGAGCCTTAGCTCTATGGAGAGCTAACATTGAGCGAGGGCTTCCTGCGTCCCTGTGTCGTTCTCTCAGCTCCTTTCTAGGACACCTAGGATCTCCATTTTAGAGATGAAGATTCCTCTCTTCAGAGGCTTCGCTAGGGTGAACAGCCCTAGTCAACTCCGTGGTAGAACCCGAACTCCCATGTGGACTCTTTGTCCCCCAAAGACCATGCACTCCATTGTCAAGCCGCTCCTCGGTATGTGCCCCCAGGCTCCGCCCCATAATTACAGAAGAGACTCCCCAAAGCATTCCCCATTTCACAACAGAATTTGCTATAAGGTTATTTCATATTACAGTACATGGCAAAAGGTAGTCAACGTAGACCAATCTTTCCCACCTCCCCCCCCCCCGCACAAGTTATTTTGAGAACCCCAGCGAGGGAGTAAAACGAGGTGCACCTGTGTGTGGGCACATCCTGACTCAACACCCCAACCTCTCATCTGAGATGTCTCTGCCCGGTGGTCCTCTGAGAGGTGGAGCAGCCAGATGCCAGTGGAGCAGCACCACGTGGAGAAGAACCCCCCGAGGCCCCAAGATCAGGACTGCCTGCAGTTGGAAGGGTGAGGCGAGACTGCCGACTGACACCGGTCAGCCAATGGTGTCTTTGCTTCCAGCTGAGCGTGTGGGCCTTTGGAGATGTCATCGTGCCTGACGGAGGCACCCGAGGCAGCCGGAGCCCCAGGCATATCGGCCACCTTGGCAGATTTCCTTTTTAAGCTTCATGTTGGCTTGTCAGCCTCATCATCCCAAACCAGTTAAGCAAACAATTTATTAGACTGGCAGCCCCTCTGGATGGGGCTACTTTTATTTAAGGGACTGTTGGCTTTTCCACTTTCAACTACACTGTAACGATTTTCTTTCCAGAGCACACAGCATAGATCCTCCAGCTTGGGTAAGAAGTGTATATTATATGGATGTGGACATGGAATTCATATCCAAGTTGTGAATATTCATAGGCTTTTCTAGACACATCACATCAAATCTGTGTAAGGGAAAAAGTATTTCACTTTAAAATCAAAGCTGAATAGGGTGCTTTGAAATCATCATTAGGTTCTTATTAGAAATGAATGCAGTTATATTAAATTTGGATTCGAATTAGGAATAATTCACACAATGCATAATTAGATAACTTGCTTTCTTCCCTTCATGGTATTTCTCAAAGATCTTTTTATGAGCATTTAATTTTGAGTCTTTGGAAATAGATGTGAATAGACACACTGGATTTTGTAACACATTACTGCCTCCTTTATTTCCAAATTGCTATTTTAGGTTTCTTGACAAATAAGAATGGCCTTATTTCTTTCTGACAGTTTTTCCAGTGATTGGTCAGGATGACTGGGATTTCACTGCCCTGTTTCGTTTCATTTTATGTATTCACTCATCTCCTCACAATCCAGTTTTTACTCCTGTGAAATCCCAATTTTATTGTTCATTTTATTGTTCACAAGAAATATACAAGTCTTCCTAGGGACAGTAACAGCCATCGGCTCGTGCTTCCTCTGTGCCATTCCCTGAGCTGTGTACACCACAGCTCGTCCACCCCTCGGAACAACCCAGGGAGCAGGATTCCTTTTTTTCTCATTTCAGAGTTGAGGAAACGGCAGCTCTGAAAGTTCGAGATATCTTGCCTGAGAAACCCGCTTGCTCCTGAGGAAAGGCAGGGGATAGCAGCTCCATCCGAAGTCGAAGTCGGCACACTTATCCCCCCCACTGGTTCTCTCGCTACACACACCCGAGCCCCTCCCAGCTCCCAGCCACCATCCCCAGTGCCGCAGAGATGGGCAGACGGCAGAGGGGCAGACAGAGCTCCCTGACAACGGCTTGCAGAATCCCCAGCACCCCGATGAAGGCCCAGTCATGACTGTGGACTTCCACGCGCACATGTGCCACAAGGGCCACAGCCCTGGCGGGCCTGCGTTGCCTGGCCGGTCTGAACCCACCGCTGAGTGTTTCTCAGTTTGAGGCTGGGATTTATTTCCATGCTAGTTCAGTGTCTGCATCATCCCAAGTTCTTCACAAATATTTGTAGTTGCTGTCGGACTTTTGGGGCCTCTAAAAGAGGGAGAGGGAGCGTTGCTTCAGAGGAAAACACTTCATTTAAATATCCCTTTACAAGTGTTCCCGCTTTGATTTTCATGTTGACCTGAATTTGCTCTCCTTCTGCCTCCTGACCGGACTCCAAGGATGGCTCGGAAGGCACTGACATCTCACCCGCACACAAGCCTTTCCAGCCTTTCTGAGGACCAGGGCTCCCCTCCCTCCCCTCCCTCTGGCCCGATCCCTCCCCTTCTGAGGCTGCCACCTTCCAGGGCTCTGGCTGGCTTCCCACCCCTTCGGGTCTCCAAAAAACAAGAGGGGAGAGGAAGGGGGGGCTGTTCCCATCTCAGGCCTTGCCATCGGATTTACGACCCTGCCTCTTGATCAGCAAAGAGGGGGAGATGAAAAGACCTGTCAGCCCCGCCCGCCCGCTCCTGCCTCTGTCATAACTGCATCTTTAGCTTCCAAAGCATTTGGAGGCTTCCCACGGCAGGAAGCTGAAATGCTTTTTTCCCAGACATGAGAGCTGAGGTTCTTCCCAAGCCATGGGACCTGTCTGTCTTCCGCTGGAATCTTTCATCTTCGTTTACACTCCCTCCTTTCGGAGCTTCTTCAATAATTGATGGCGTTCTGAGGGGCACAGCCGTGGCTTCTGCGTGGCTGAGTCAGGCTGGGCAGGACGGGGAAGAGGAAGGTGGCGCTGCCATGGCTCCTGCTGGGTGGTGGCCCACACTCCCTTCTCCGCACCCCTCCTCCAGCTCCCATGCCTAGCACAGCAGCGTCCTCCAAGAGACTGCGCTTAGGTCAGGTGGTCTAGACGCACAGGCTGAGATGGGGATTCTTGTGCAAGTGACTTATTGAGGGGCCACCTTCAGGAGAAACCTGTCACAGAGGGACAAGGGGGAGAGAGAAACAGGGCAGGGCAGGAGGAAGTGTCGGACGAAGACAGGACCTAGGAAGAGTCTAGCCTAGACCTGACCCTCTCTCTCCACCCCATCCAGGAGCGCTGCAGGAGACGCTGCATCTCAGAGGTTGTCCTGCTCAGGTAAAGGGGCTGGGCTGTGACGCTCCCCCATCAGCCAAGGGCCCCACCTGCCCTTGGGATGGGTGTGACCTCCCAGGCATGTCCCACCGAGAGGCTCTCTGCAACCAAAAACAGCCCTTTTGCCATAAGTCCAGTATGTGGGACAGTAGCCGCCAACCGGTGCAGCAGCTGGGGGTGGTGTGTGCAGGCCTGGTAAAGGGACCCCGGCTGGGTACCACCCGCAGCGGCTCCAGGGCTCAAGAACTAGTTTCTGACGATGTGAGGATGATTGAGCAGATCTATTCATGCTGGAGATACCTGGGCTCGCTCTCCCCTCTCTCCTTCCTCCCTTCCCTCCTCCCTTTCTACTTGCCCTTATTCCTCCCCTCCTTCCTCCCCTCCTCTTCCACCCTCCCCCTTTCCTCCCCTCCCTCCCTCCAACAGATATTTACCAGTAAACCAGTCCTCAGGGAGCTTATAGTCTCTGTAAGGAGACAGGCAGCGGACAAGCAAATGAATAAATACACAAAATAATTCCAAACTGAGATCATTGCTCTGAAGGAAAGAGAGCAACGGGAGAGAGGATAACAGGCAAGGCAGGCAGGGACCCAGTTTTGGTTAGGTAGTCAAGAAGGCTTCTCTGAGTAGATGACTTGGAAGCTGAGCCCTGAAGTGAGAGGAGGCCCCAGCAGTGAGAACACAGGGCCAAGGGGCCTCCGGGGAGGGAAGCAGCGATGCAAGTCCACAGAAAGGAGGTTTGCGTGCTCTAAGAGCTGACGCAGGGCCAGAGAGGGGCTGGGGGAATGCGACTTGGTCCAGATGATGCCGAGCCTTGTAGGCCATGGGAAGGGGCCTGGAAGTGACTTACTTGCATTTGGAAACCTGACCCCGCTGCATTCAGATGTGCAAAGAAAATGTAGTCTCTTTACTTCCTCTCATGGATACAACCTTAAGCTTCTCCTGACTCCAGTAGAAAGTTGACTTTTCAGTATTTGTATCTCACGCTCAGAAAACGCCAGAACGCGTTTGTCCTTTTCCTTCCCAAGATGGCCTCCGGGCCGTGAGCTTACACACGGATCCTTGTGATGGCAGGGGAAGGCCTTGGGCCTAACGTGGGTCCTTTTGCGGGTCTCGGAGTCTCTTCTACCCCTGCAGCAGAGTGCTTGCTCTCCTCATATGACCCCTGCTGCAGAAGGCCGTAACTGCTGAGCAAGCCTGTTTCATCCCTACTTGGGTTCTCCATCCTCTAACACCCCAGCCTTGATCTTGCGGATGCCGCAGCCCTGCAGCCTACCCTTGACTCCCATTCATCCCCGGACTTGGGGGTCAGCCTTGAATCCTCAGCTTTTCTGAGGTCAGTCACCTTTCTAAACATCTCTACCACATCCCTGCATGGCGTACATGGGAGCTTCTGGACACCTTCCGTGTGTAAGGGGCCAATGCTAGATTCTTTGTGATTTAGCTCTATGCACGCCATGACATCACTTTTACCCTGATGTGGCAGTTTCACATTTGCCTGGATGGTACCCTGCAAAGCAGAGGCCCTCCCAGGGTCCAAATCAGAATCAGGAAGCCAGGTGAAAATGTCCCGTCAGGCTACCTGACAGGGGAGATAGAACACACACGTTTCACCATCTCTGCCCCCTGATTCCTCCGGTGTGGATTTCCCGCCTCATTTTCTTTCCTCCAGAATTGACATCACCATTCACTCTTACCAGAGCCTGCAGTAACAGATTAGTTGTTGGAGACTGGTCTTGACGGGGAAAAGAATGATACCTTGGTTTAATATTTTCACATTATTATTCCTGTTATAAATGGTATACAAGATCACAGCAGTTGCAGTAAAGAAATTCAAGGGGCCAAGGATGGAGACAGAGACCGTCAAAGCTGGAAGCCAGTATGTAGTTCTCCAGGGCAGATGTTAGCAGCTTCAGCTGGAGTTGTAGTCAGTGGAGGGAAGGGAAGAGATTTGATACACAGTTTGGGTGTAGACCTGGCCGATAGACTACGTAACAAATATGTATCTGAGGAAGGCCCTGGAAAGACACAAAGATGAGTAGGACACGGTCCCTGCACTCAAAATGCTTGCAAAATAATAGATAATAAGAAAAGACATGTAAGCAATTAATGTCACACTAGGTTAGCGCTGAAATTGTGGATAAAGGAGATGAGAAATAGGAATCCATAAAAGTGAACTGCATTTCAATACCATCATTCCCATAATAGTCATGTGACCCTGAGTAAGTTACTTAACCTCTCTAAGCCTCAATTTCCTCCAGCCACAAAAAGACAAAAATCAAACAAAGCAAAAAAAAAAAAAAGGACGCAACAATAAAGTCCACTCAAGGGTGCGTGAGGACTCGATGAGATTGTACGTAAGGCACTTCGGATATCGACTGGCTCGTAACATATATTTTTTATCATCCAACAACACAATTGAGCACCTGTATTACTTCACTTCCCTGACCGTATACCTCTCTACATCCATGGGAGGCCTCCCAGATGGTACAATCTTCCATGGCAAAGACAATGTTAATCAGCCACTAGTGTCCCCCAACACTGTCTGCCTAACACTTGTATGGATGAGAGCTGACCCACACCATCGGAGTCTCGGATCTGATAGGAAAGATAAGGCATAAGTGTGTGTCTAAGACATAATATAAGATAGCATTTGAGTTAGTGATTCACATAACATATCATTTTTGAAGGTATACAGAGTGATAGAGACTTACTCAATCCCTCCAGGGATGCATTATCAATCTATTTCACAGATGAGGAAACCGAGGCTCAGGGAGAGTATGTAAGTCACCTAAGCTCACACAGCTAGTAAATGGCAGGTGTATGACTCCATAGCTCACACTCGTATGTAAGCCTCATCAGCCGGTCAATAGCTACCTCCTGAATGCCAGCAGTGTACCGAGGCATTGTGCTGAGCTCAACGTACGCAGTCTGGGCTGGTTGTGACATAGACTTGCAGAAAACAGAAAGGTGAAATGCCTGTCACCGTGGCTGGGAGGAGCGCTGGGCATTGAAGAGGCGCAAAAGAGCCTCCTCACTGTATGAAACTTCAGGCAGGTCTCGTGACTTCTGTTTACTCTTCAGTAGCTTTGGTCACTTTAGTTTATAAAATGGTGCCCCGATTTTGTAATTAAAATGGCCATCCGCTGTGTTTTAATAAATATGTGACTTGAAGTTAAATGTTGCCCCCCCCCTTTTCCCTGGAGCTGGGGAATGGGATGTGATAGGCTTCTCTAAGTACCTCTCATTCTCCACCCCCACCCCAGCTCCTGCAGGGCCAGGCGGGCTGAGGAACAAGAGGTAGCAGAAGTAACGTTCTCTCTCTAGGATGCTAATGTTAGACTTGGCAGAAGCATAAGGCTGACTCTCCTGAGGGGCTTTCATGTGTTCTTTGGAGACTCCATCAATGCAGATTGCTCCTTCAGTTTCCTTCAGCTGAATGAACGTACTCCTATTCTGTCTGATTGCTTACAGCTCCGTCCATAGCCCCGGGGATCTTGGATTCCACTTCCTGTACCGAGATCCCTCTGCCTCTTTTGCTGGTCCTCTTGGCCAAAATCTAAGGTGGTCCCACACTGATGCTCTTTTTAAACGTGGTCCATATCTGATCATGAAAAACACTCACACGCTCCACTGAGCTCTAGGAGAGCGATCACTTCCCACATTTCAGCCCTCCATTCAGCACCAGAGGCCACTTCGGCCAACCTCAGGCTCATAGATTTCTTGGACACAGCCCATACGCATCCGCTGTACGTCAGAAGTGGCAAAGGACTCGTTTTTAAGCTCTTGAGTGCTCTCCTTGAAGTCTATTTCCTTGTGCTCAAATGAAGCGCGGCCCCACCCCTCCCCTCGGGGTGAAGAAATCCTCTTCGAAAATCCTCTAATCCCCAACTAATGGTGCTCGTACACCCTTGAGGAGAATGAGGGGTTTCTCAGGCATCTACTTTGAAAATGTTTGTATCTGGTTCCAGCACCTCACTTTAGAATGTGCCTCAGCCAAAAGTTTCCTTTTAATGTCTTACTACATTTACAACTCGGTGAATGAGCTAATGACTCATTCTCCCTCGGGGTGAGTGGGAAGGCGCCCTTAAACAGCCATTACAAGCCCTTGGTTCTTCTCCTGACCTCAGCCCGGTTCCTCCAGGTGACCTTGGAGAGCCCTTTCGTTGCTCTGGGTCTCAGCTTCTCCTCTCAGTGAAATGGAAGTCAAATCTCTGTTCCCGCCCTCTCTCCAGGGAGGTATTGTGAGGAATAATAAGGCAATGCCTATAAAGTGCTTTAAGTACTTCGGGGAAAGACGTTGGCTAAATACCAAATGATAATAATAACACCGGCATCATCCTCCACATTATTATTCATGGGTTGAGAGGAGAAAGCGGTTGCTGATGGTGTCTTTGCTCTGTGGGAAGGAGGACTTGAGGCCTCAGGATGCGCTATCAATAAGTCAAAGCCAATAAACCCAGAGCACAGGAGGTGGGAGTTATCATAAAGGCTGAATGTACACACCCATTTGTATTTGAAATGACAACCTACCAGCTCCATTTCTCATTTTTTAATTTTTATAGTTAGTGCTCAGAGCACCTAGAATGGAGAGGAAATTGCATTCCTTTTCTGGGAGTTGAGGGAACAAAGAGACATTTTTTTTATAGCTTCAATTTTGCTACTCATCCCTCTTCTTAACATAGCATATATATATGTACACACACACACACACACACATACACACACACACACACACACACACTCTCCCACGTTTCCCTCAACTCTACTCTCCATCCCACTCATTTCTGAGTCAAAGTTTGAACCAGCAAGCAGGAAGTCAATCTGGTGGCAGATGAGGACCAGAGAGGACCAGAGGTGAGCCTTGTGGACAACCAGACTCAGCATGCGCAAAGGGAAGAAGGTTGTTCCCTATAGAGCTGATCCCAGTTCATTCATTCTTTTGTTCCTCAAAAAAAGAGTGTCACAGTGTATTAGGCATGTACCCAGTGCCACAGCCAAACCCCAGAACAAGGGACAGCCCTTGCCAAAATTTCAGTCCCTTAAAATCCTGCAAAATCTTCACTGGAGGTCCGGTAGGACAGCACAGTTCGGCGAGCATCAGCTCTTTACCCAGCAGTGCATCTAACAGGGGTCGATCATGCATGACCTTCCGAACCCTTTGCCGCAAATGATTCCTCAGTTTACGCTTCTGGTCCTAGAGGAAAGTTTTTTTTTCACCACCACCCCAAACAAGCAGGGTATGGTCAGGTTTTCACAAGACTGTTCCCAAATGCACACGTATCTTACAGTAGGCAGTGCTAAGTGTGGGGGACTTCAAGTCTGAAGACAAGCTTTCAGTCCAAGGCCACCACCCACCTCCTAAAGTCTGTGAGCCTCAGTTTCTTTACATGCAACTCAAGAAAAAAACATGGCTGCTTTGCATACCTCCCAGCGTTGCTGTGAGATCACGTGAGAGGACGAGATCGCTGGTGAACAGTGCAGCGCTATGCAGAGGGAAGCTACCTATGGTTACCGAACTCTCACTCACAATGTGCCCAGCACACTGCTGACAGAGCTAGCCCCTGAGCCCTACGTAACTGGAAAGCTGAGCAATCAGCCCAGCTGCCTAGGCATTTGAGGACTTGTTATTTTCAATTCTAGGAGTCTGTGGGCCCTGAGGGAACAGGAACCCATCTTTGTTATCTTTTTAGTTTTTGAATTTTACTCAAATAACATTTTCGTGTTTATAAAAATAATATATAAGGTCCTTGCGAAAAGCCAAATCAGACAACAGAGAAAGACATAAAGGAAAAAATTTAAATATGATGCAATCTTACAACTATGAATTTTAGCAGTAGAGCCTTCCAAACTTTTTGCTGTGCATTCACACACCTAGTTTTTTCCCAAGATGGCGCCTTTGACATACATAGTTTCACTGAGCTTTGCACTGAACAGAACTGGACAGCTGTCTACCTGCTTCTGTTTAGAAGGCTCTCCGACCAGATCTGGAGGTCTCTTCTTGAGACATAACATTCCCTTTGAGCTCTTTCAGCATCCCTGAGGGTCCCTTTCGTGGGGTAGAATCACTTTCAGTGGCCACAAAAAACGAGAAACATCCCCCCCACCAAAGCAATCCAGATTGGGTACATTTACAAGCCCTACATGTTAGGTTCCCAGACATTGACATCTTGTCATTTTCCCCCTCTTTTTCAAATTTCAAGTTGAAGTTTGATGTTGAATTAAAAATGTTGCCAGGGGCTGCCTGCAGGGCCCTCAAGCTAAAACAGTGGCAGCATCTGCCAAGGGAGACCCACAGGTCCTTCTTCGGACCATGGCAACCTACAGCTGGCATCTGAGCCCAGCAGAGGAGGGGAGAAACGTGCACATGAAGGGAAATTCAAGGATCGCTACTTTTGTAAAAAGCCAACCTTGGCACATGCTTCTCCCCTTTATCTTGTTTTTAGGACTAAATACCTGTGAGACATTTAATGATTTTTCCAAGAAGGTGGAGAAGGAGCAGTGACTTGTAGGACAAATGCCAGACCTTGTTAACTGTCTCAGGGCCCCGGAAGAATGCTGTGAAGGGGACATGCGTGGGGCTGATCAATAGATTTCTTTCATACAATTGGGCTGTTTGCTGAGAGATCAGGAGAGAAGTGCAGGGCGCTGTGCTCTGGAAACAGGAAAATCCTCTACGGATGGAGATTTAAGTCCACTCAATGCCAGTTAAAGCAGAGAACCGAGTGCAAGGACTCAGAGAACTCAAGACTGGAGTTGCCTCTAGAACGAGGAGCAGGGAGACTAGAGAGGGATGGAAACTTACTTTTCACTCTAGATCCGCCCCCGCCCTTTTAAATTTCATACCATGTGCCTGATTTGTCTTTCGCCATCATAAACAGACCAAACAGACTCAAAGGAATCTTGGCTCCTGGGACCCATCCATGAGCAAAAATACTTGTTGGTAAGGGCAGCCTTTGCTTCTCTCTCAAATTATGCTAAAGCCAACCAGGTCTTTTCACTGATCAGAACTGATGGCTCCATTCTTTCCTACAGAGTAGTCTTCCTTTGAAAATAAAAAAGAACACTCAAATCAAAGAACCAGCAAAAAGTCTTTAATTATTATTGTCTTTATGATTTGGTGTGCTCTATATTTTCTGATTGTGGAAAAAAGGAAAAGAAGTATAATGGCCTCAGATGGCATTGATAGCTTTCAACTAATGAGACTGACTTTTGCATGGTTCTGTGATTGTACTATCTTACCACCCTTGTTACTTGTAAGTAATGTTATGTGTAATATACTTCTAATATACTTTAATTAATATACTTATTATATCGTTTCAGCTCATTCTCATATTCTCGATCCTAGCTGTGCTACATTGGACAAATTACTTAACCCCTCTGAGCCTCCATTTCTTCATACGGAGAATGGGGGCTAACAATAGGATCTACCTCCTAAGGTTGTCATGGATTAAATGACAGCACATTAGACCTGGCACAAAAGTGCTCAGCAAGCATTTTTCTTATTAAGATTTTCTTTATTACTAGTATTTTTTTTAATTTTTTAAAGATTTTTTATTTATTTATTTGACAGATAGAGACAGCCAGCGAGAGAGGGAACACAAGCAGGGGGAGAGGGAGAGGAAGAAGCAGGCTCCCAGCGGATGAGCCTGATGTAGGGCTCGATCCCAGAATTCCGGGATCATGCCCTGAGCCGAAGGCAGACACTTAACAACTGTGCCACCCAGGTGCCCCTATTACTAGTATTTTAGAGAGAACCAGAAGCTGAAACTGATTCATAGGTATACTGAGAAACAAAGATGGCTGTAAAAAGGAAATAGAAGCTGTGTGGGAAAGTGCTGAGTGTCCCAAGATCTAGAAATCCCGTTGAGTAAATCCACATGACTCATAGGCAGTACCTTCCTTGGGGCCATGCCTCTCAGTGTGTCTTTGTTCTGATGCATAATTTTATTTCACTACTCTTTAACTTTACACCTTTCTCCCCCACACGCCATCTTGCACAAAAACAATAATGGAGCCAGCCATTGAGTCCTTCGAGTGCCTAAGATTAAGCTTTTCCTGCTCTAGGGTGAAAGCTGGTCCTGGTGATGACCATGGTGAACTATAAATGCTGGGAGAACCCAGGAGAAATAGAGGGACCTAAAATTCCTCACCTTTTTTTTTTTCTTTCTTTCAACAAATAATTATTAAGAGTGGCAGGCACTCTTCTAGAACTGTTGTTCTCAGCTGGGGACTGTTTTGCCCCCCAGGGAACATTTGGCAATGGCTGGGGACATTTTTGGTTGTCACAACTAGGCGCTACTACTGACAACTAGTGGTAGAGGCCATAGATTCTGCTAACCATCCTACCGTGCCCCGAACAGCCCCCCGGGCAAAGCTCTACAGCTCAAAGGTCTTAGTGTGAAGGGTGAGGAACCGTGCTCCAGAGGTTTGGGAAAGTTACATCCCCAAAACAATGATCCTTGCCCTTTAGAATGTAAATTCGACAAGGAGGCAGAAAATAGATTATAAAGATAACAAATAAATTAGAAAATTATTGATACTATTACAAAAAAAGACAAAGTTGAGCAAGGTAAGGAGAATCAAGAATGCTGGGCGTGGGAGTATCGTGTAGGATGGTCAGAAGGTGAGCAGGTGGAATTTGAGTAAATTTCAGCGAGGGGATGAAGACAGACAAACAAATAATCATGGAAGAAGCGTTCCAAGCAGAGGAAATACTTACGCAAAGACCCTAATTCAGAGTGGCCTGATGGGTTGCCTTACTGTGGAACAGTGAGCCAGGGGATAGTAGTAGAGGATGAGGTCGGAGGGGCAGCAGGAATCTAGATCATGCAGGACCCTGTGGGCCACAGTGAAGACTGGTATTTACCACGAGGGAACAGTTTTGAGCACAAATGTGACGTGAGCTGACTTACATTAGCAGTTCTGTTGAGAATGGATGACTGAGGGGCAAGGGTGGAAGCAGGGGGACCCCATTTGTCAGGAGGCTGTTGGAAGACATAATGACAGCTTGGATTAAGGTGGTAGGTGTGGAAGCAGAGAGAAGTGGGCAGACAGACTTTGAAGGAAGCACTAACCGGATTTGCTCATGAATTAAACTAAAGAATGACTCTGAGGTTTTCAGCCTAAGCAACTGGCAGGATGTAATTACAATATACTGGGCTGGGGAAAGCTGGGTTAGAGCAGTTTTAGTGAGAAGGGTCAGGAGCTCAGCCTGGCACAGATTAAGTTTTGGGTGTCTATCTGACATCTGAGTGGAGATGTCAATCAGCAGGTGGAGGTAGACGTCTTAGAGAAGCTCAGGAGAGAGATGAAGGCTGGAAATGCACGTGTGTGCATCACAGAACCGAGATGGAATTCGATGAGATGACCAGCAGAGTCCATGTCGGTGGGAGAAGGTCCAAGGCGCTGCAATGAACAGCTTGTAGAGAAAAGGAGAAACCTGCCAAGGGCACTATGAAAGATTAGCCACCGGTACAGGAGAAAAATAAGAGAATGTGTCATTCTAAAAGCAGAATGGAAAAGTGTATCAAAGAGAAGGGAGCAATCAACTGGTCAGATACCGCAGATGGGTTTAAGATGCTGAAGACTGCTTAGCAACCACTGGATTTAGCCAAGTGGAGGTCACTGATAAACATGATAGAGCAATTAGAGTGGAGCTTGACTGAACTGGGTTCCAGAGAACTTGAGAGAAGAGGAATTGAAGACAGGAAGCTTAGACACCTCTCGAGAAGTATTGATGAAAAGGGGAGCAAAGATAGGGGGCCTTAGTAGCTGGTGAGGGGAATGGGGTCAAAAGAAGATTTTTGTAAGATGGGAACAACATGTCATAGAGAGCAAAAACTGATTGTTAGGAGACAGGACAAATTTGCTGGAATTAGGTCTTGAAGTAGGTGAGAGAAGAAAGGATTTAGTCCAGAAACAAAGGTGTTGGCTTAGGTAAGAGTATAGAAAGTTCACCTATGGTAACAAGAAGAAAGGTACATGAGGTGGGTGAAAGTGTTGTGGGGTTTAGATTTAGTTGCAGAAGACTTCAGTTTTCTTACTGACTTACCCGTTGAAACTGAGGATTGTAGAGGAGGTATTAAAGACTTGGAGAGGACATGTGTGAACCAGTTGTCTAGGTTATAAGAGGATGAATGGACCAAAGACAAGCACTGCGGTTGCCTGGGGGCCACCTGAGTTTCCAAGGCACCCTTTAAAAGTGAGACTTTAAAGTGTGGTTATAGGATTTTTTTTCCAGCACATTCAGCTACATGCATATGGGCTCAGGGTAGGTTGGCTTTAGAAGGAACCAAAGTTACGGTTTTCACTAAGTATGATGAAGTGAAAGAAGAGCAAGAGTTGAGGATATATGAAAAGAAATAATTATAATAATTCCTCTCAAAATTTAAGCTACTCACCTTTTAATAATAAATGCTTCTATAATGTAGGTGTAATCACGTAACACTTTGTTGAGTCAGCCAGATCCCAAATTTGGCAAGCTTTTTAAATGAATTCAAAGGTCTCGAGATGTCACCGAGTCCCTTCTTCTGCCTGCTTTCCTAAGCAGGTGAGAGATTTTCTATTCTGTGTCTCCCAAGGAGATGCCACCATTCCCCCAGAGAAAGCAAAACTAATGTTTACTAACCCAAGCCTACGAAAACATTTCCCAAATAGCTTAATCAAACTTCCCTTGCTCCCATTTAAATATTTCTCTTCTTGCATTCTTGGTAGTAATAAAGAGTGATTTGCCCACTTGTCTTATTCTCTTTTATGTTATTACTTCATTCATTCATTCATTCATTCATTCATTCATTCATTCAAGAAATGTCTAATGAGTACTGACTATGAAGTAGGTGCTGGCTGTAGAATGGTGGGAAACTAACGTCTTTTAACTCCCAACTATATGGTCATGGTCCAAACACAGATGATTTCAATATATTGTCGTAAGGGATATGACTGAAGAGAAACAGAGCCTTATATGAACGCAGAGCACCAAGTTAGAGGCATTAAGCCCAGTCAGTGGGAAGAAGGAGGAGAGAGGAAGCTCGTGGAATCTTTTCTTCTTCCAAGAAGAGATGTGGAAGTTGAGGAGGTGTTAAGTGAAAGTAGGAGAGATGAAAAGCATCCCCGGCAGTGTGAACATGTGTGAAAGGTTGCTGGAGAGAGGGAACAGGATGCGGGAAGTTCAGTGTGCCAGGAGCAGAGGGAGGCAGGAGAACCCAAAGCTGGAAAAGCTGGCAAAAGACTATTGGGAAGGGCTAGCCATTTATACCAAGAATTGGGGCTTTATCCTAAGGGAAGTGGAAGCATTGATGGGTTTTAAACAGAGGAGAGAGATCATCAATTTGTATTTTGGAAGGTTTGTTCTGGCTGCCTGGTATGGGTAAAGTGCTTGAGGATAGCAGAACTATCTAGAAGGCTATTATAGTCAAGGAGTGAGAGATGATGGTGGACTAGGCTAGGGACGTGGCCATGGAGCGGGAGAGAAATGGATGGATTTAAGAGATGTTTCAGTTGAACTGACAGGTCCTGGTGATTTATTGGCTTTGGAGAGTCGACGAAAGGGAAGAATCCAGGAAGATGCTCCCGTTTCTGACTTTGAAAACTGGTTTGCTGGTGTTGCCATTGGCTGAAATGTGACACACGAGGGAATAAATTAGTTTCGGAAATGTCCGGTTTGAAGTGCCCCTGACGTATCCAAAAGAATATTCTTGAGGACTGTTCTAGATAAGGATCTGACACTCAGGGAGTGCTGAAAGAGGAAGAGAGAGATATGCACATTTAAGAATTATCTGCAAATAGATAGTGAGTGAAGCCATGGGACTAGATAAAATAGCAACCACCTCTGTGGGATATGAAGAAAAGAATACCGAAGTCAAAGCCCTGAAGAACACCTACATTTAAGGAATGGGCAGAGGAAGGGCCTCCAAAAGAAGCTGACAATAATCAGCCAGAGAAGTAAGAGAAAAACATCAGGAGAATGGGGAGTCATGGAAGCCACAGCAAGAAAGTACTCTAAGAAGGAAGGAGTGGCCAACAGCATCTAACACCGCCAAGAGGGTGCATAAAACAAGATCTGCAAAGGCCCATTGGATTTGGCCGTGGCAGCCATGAGGGCAGCAACCAGACTGCAGTGAATTGAAAAGTGAATTGAATAGGAGATGAGGAATTATGGACAACAAATATAAACAATTCTTTAAAGAAGTTTGTTATGTCTACATGCAAAAAAAATAAAATGGAGAAGTGGGTGCAAATCTTCACACGAATTATCTCTTAAAAAACACATTGGTCCAAGGTGTCAAAATATTTCAGGAGAAACATTTTCACATGAGTTTCCAAGATAACGTCCTCAACTCTCCGTCTTTTTTTTAAATTAACATATAATGTATTACTGGTTTCAGAGGTAGAGGTCTGTGATTCGTAAGTCTTTTTTTTTTTTTAAAGACTTTATTTATTTATTCGACAGAGATAGAGACAGCCAGTGAGAGAGGGAACACAAGCAGGGGGAGTGGGAGAGGAAGAAGCAGGCTCAGAGCGGAGGAGCCTGATGTGGGGCTCGATCCCATAACGCCAGGATCACGCCCTGAGCCGAAGGCAGACGCTTAACCGCTGTGCCACCCAGGCGCCCCATGTGATTCGTAAGTCTTATATAATACCCAGTGCTCATTACATCACATGCTCTCCTTAATGCCCATCACCCAGTTATCCCAACCCCTCACTCCCCTCCCCTCCAGCAACCCTCAGTTTGTTTCCTATGAGTAAGAGTCTCTTATGGTTTGTCTCCCTCTCTGGTTTCATCTTGTTTTATTTTTTCCTCTCTTTCCCTATGATCCTCTGTTTTGTTTCTTAAATTCCCAAATATCAGTGAGATCATATGATAATTGTCTTTCTCTGGTTGACTTATTTCACTTAGCATAATACCCTCTAGTTCCATCCATGTCATTGCAAACGGCAAGATTTCAGGGGATTTTGATGGCTGAGTAATATTCCACTGTGTATATATACACCACATCTTCTTTATGCATTCATCTGTCGATGGACATCTGGGCTCTTTCCGTAATTTGGCTATTGTGGACATTGCTGCTATAAACATTGGGGCTCAGGTGCCCCTTCAGATCACTACATTTGTATCTTTGGGGTAAATACCCAGTAGTGCAATTACTGGGTCATAGGTCTATTTTCAACTTTTTAGGAACCTCCATACTGTTTTCCAGAGTGGCTGCACTAGCTTGCGTTCCCACCAACAGTGTAAGAGGGTTCCCCTTTCTCCGCATCCTCGCCAACATCTGTTGTTTCCTGACTTGTTAATGTTAGCCATTCTGATTGGTGTGAGGTCGTTCCTCATGGTGGTTTTGATTTGTATTTCCCTGATGCCACTCAACTCTCCATCTTGTTTAAGAGCATAGACTCGGTCAAAGACAACTAACTCAGCTCAAATTTCCTTTCTTGAGACAGAATTGCATGTGTTTAAGAAGGCCCCACAAATCTATCACCTGTTAATCATTCTTATGACTATCCTCAGAATGCCTTCCAAATTCTTCGAATTTCTCTTCAGCCACTGAGGCATCATGAAATGGAAGGTTTTTATAGTAGGGAGTCATCAGCTGGGTGAAAGAAACTGACTGGTTAACCTAAGAAAAAAATGGGGAGGCTTTATCTGCAGGCTATGGAGGAGCCCACACAAACACACAAAGCTAAAAACACTAGGAAGGGCAGAAACCAAAGCAGCGTGGTACATCTATGTAGCAGGAAGTGGTAAGAACTCTCTCTCAAGGGTAGCACTCGCAGTGTGCAGCGTGGCCCACTTTTGGCCAGGAGAAGGAAGGATACCTTCATTAATAGTCTCATCAAAAGGGAGAATGGATGCCCCCCCCCCCAAGGAAAACGGAAGTGCTGAAACAGGGAATAGGGCCTGGACATTCACCACAGCCCCTGGAGTCCCCAGCTGTATGCAAGACCTCTTTTAGTTGAACCCTGAGTAATAATCATTCAACCCGAGATTCCCTACAGTGTAGCTTTCCCCGCCAGCAATACTCTTTCTTTGGCTATGATTTCTATCTGGCCCTTCTTTCTCTATCTCCTTCTTAGGCTTAACCATCTAGACAAACCTTCATGCACTACAGCCGAACATGCTGTGGCCATCTTTCTGGCCACTCTTCCTCCTTCCTCTGATCTAGAGTTTCAAATCCCAAATTCGGCCTCGGACGTTGATGGACGGAGCATCTGAGCTCCACACCTCCCTTACCTGGCCCATTTGATTAGTGGCAACAGCTCAAATAGAAAATTCAGATCCCAAAGTATGCTTTGAGTCTGGATGATTCCATTTGGCTGAATCCCCAGACAGAGGAACTGGAGAGCTATCAAATACCCACTTTCCTTTGTGCTGGGCACAGGCAGCAGGCTGAAAATCCTAATGCCTTTACAGTAAGTAGCCTCACACGCTTCACCATCATCCCAGGCTACAGTTGTCCTTCACGCATCCCAGGCATCACTTCATCATGTGCACAGAGAAATGTCAAAATCTTTCTCTTTTTAACACAATCATGGAAAAATAGTTGCTGACCAAAATGGTTACAGGGAAATACCCTGAACAGGAGTCCTATTTTGCAAAACAGATGTGTTTTTGGAAAGATACATGTAAGTGATTTGGGGATTTGTTTTGTTTTATTGTTGTTAGATTAACTAATATCTATTTCCCGCACTGGCAAGTGAGTTCAGAACGGCTTTGTTTCCACCTAAGCTTCAGTCTTTTTTTTTTTTTTTTTAAAGATTTTATTTATTTATTTGACAGAGATAGAGACAGCCAAAGAGAGAGGGAACACAGCAGGGGGAGTGGGAGAGGAAGAAGCAGGCTCATAGCAGAGGAGCCTGATGTGGGGCTCGATCCCAGAACGCCGGGATCACGCCCTGAGCTGAAGGCAGACGCTTAACCGCTGTGCCACCCAGGCGCCCCTAAGCTTCAGTCTTTAGAAGCATGATAATATGGCAGGTAAGTGTTCTTGGCTCTTAAAGCAGCCAGCCTGAGTTTGAATCAAACTTAATGTTTTCAAATCCCATTTTTTATAACTGTTACACAGAGTCTGTCCTTCTCTCAGTGAGTAACGCATGACAACACACGGTGCTTGGCACAAAGTAAAAACCCAGTGAATTGTAGCAGTTATTATTACTTTGAGCTCTTCTTTAAATTTCTGGGTTCTCCAGCTATGTTAAACCCCACTTGAAAACAATTCTTTTTTAAAAATGTTCTACTGTAAAATTAGAAAATGTTTGTTGTAGAAAATTTGAAAAATGGAGAACAAAATTTAAGAAAAACATCCACACAAAAAATGGCCCTTGGAGGTGCCTGGGTGGCTCAAGCGGTTAAGCATCCGGCTCTTGGTCTCAGCTCAGGTCTTGATCTAGGGTTGTGAGTTCAAGCCCTGCATTGGACTCCACAATGGGCATGGAGCCTACTTAAAAAAAAGAAAAAAAAAAAGACCCCTAGTCCCACCTCTGACAGATAACCATCCCTAATGTTCTGATGCTATCTATGCATATAGGCGCCTTTTCTTGTACTCAGCTCTTCAGAGTACTAAAAGAACTGTTAATTAAAGGGACCCTGCTCATAAAGGTGTATCCTTTTTCAGACTGAACTGTAATTCATATACCGTAAAATCCACGCTTTCAAAGTGTACTCGTCACTGGTTTTTAGCACGTTTGCAAAATTGTGCAATAATCACCACTACCCAATTTCAGACATTTTCATCACCCCCAAAAGAAACCCCATAACTATTAGTAGTCATTCCCTATTCTTCACTCCCTCCAGCTCTTGGCAGCCACCAACCTACTTTCTGCTATGAAGATCTGTCTACTCTAGACATTTTGTATAATGGAATCAGACAACAGATGACCGTTTGTGTCTGGCTTCTTTCACTTGGCAAAATATTTTCAAGGTTTATCCATGTTGTAGCATGAATCAGTACTTCATTCCTTTTTATGACTGAATAATATTCCATTGTATGGGTATAATATAATTTGCTTACTCATTTGTTAGTTGATGGACATGTGGGTTGATTTCACTTTTTGACTATGATGAATGATGCTGTTGTGAACATTCGTGTACAAGTTATTGTCTAAACATATGTAATGAATCCTTTGAGAAGTAAAAACTTAAAAAATCTTGATCTCTAAAATGCTTTCTAGAGAGCAGTTTAAATTTATTATTAAATATTTCAGGGGCTCCTGGGTGGCGCAGTCAGTTGAGCAACCAACTCTTGGATTTGGCTCAAGTCGTGATCTCAGGGTCGTGAGATAGGCCCCCGAGTCGGGCTCTGCGCACAGGTTAGGACTCTCCCTACTGCTCCCACCCTTTCTCTCTCTCTAAAATGAATAAATAAATCTTTAAAATAAATTTTTGATCATAGAGAAAACCACAGAGAATAATATAATAAAACCAAGGACCTATCACACAAATTAATAAATTGTAGTATTTTAACATACTCATCCCAGACCTGAATATTATACTGGGCGTGACCACCACCTCACATCCCATTTCCTTCCAGCACCCCTGAAGTAACCACGGAACTAAATTTAAAAGGTAGTTTTACTATAAAAGTATCCTCAGTACTATATTTTTAAAATTTACTTATGTTGCTACAGGTTGCCTATGGTGCATTTATTTAATCTGTTGTTCAGAACCCATAATATATACATGCTCCTACTGCTGGAGTTGGAGGTTGTTTCCTGGGTTTGTTAATATAAATAATGATGCAGTGAACGTGCCGTGCGCGTCCGCTAGTGACTCTAGACGTGAAATGGCTGGATTGTGGAATATGCACATCTTCAGCCTCAACGGATTCGGCCAAATCGCTCTCAAACTCACCTTTTCTGATTCGAGGCACACTTGTATACGGTGTGGCTGTGTCAGTGTTATTTATATGGATTGTAAACTCTTGACTGCAGGGCCCATGCGGTCTTTCACAGGCTGAATGGGCAAAATCGGTTTGGGTATTGTGGAAAGGTATAGAAAGAACACAGCTGACATTGGGTTATGGATTGATTTGTGTCCTCCAAAAAGATGTTGAAGTGCTAACCCCCCAATACCTGCGAATGTGACCTTAGATGGAAATAAGAGCTCTGCAGATGCTCAGGTTAAGATGACTGTGTTCTTACTAAAAGGGAAAATCTGCTCACAGAGACACGGACACAAGAACACCAACGTGAGGCACGGACTGCCGTGATGCATCCAAGCCAAGGAACACCACGGAGCGCCAGGAAACTGCCAGACTCTAGGACAGAGGCCTGAAACCCATTCTCCCTCCCAGCCTTCAGGAGGAATCAACCCTGCTGACACCTTGTTCTAGGACTTCAAGCCTCCGGAACTGGGAGACAATGAATTTCTGTTGTTCAAAACCCCCAGTGTGTGGTACTTCACTGTAGAAGGCCCAGGAAACTAGAACACATGGAAATGAGTCATCTTGGCATCCAAACTAGACATCAAAGATGCCAGGCTAGTGGATATCGGCTTTGACATCAATTTCTCTTCCTCTTGTCACCCTACATGGTTGCTTTTTAATTTTTGTTGTATCTTTTTAGTTGTTTACTATTGTGTTTTTTGTTCTTGAGGCCTAATGCCACACACTGAGCCCTTGAATTTCCTTTGATCTTAAAACGTTGGTGCGACTCTTTCGTGATTAGCTAATATTCAATATGAGTGAGAGCACTTTCCCTGCTTAATATGTAAGATTGTTTTTCCAGTTTTGGTACTCAATGATGTTGCTTATAAGGAAGATACATTAGACTTCAGAGACACCCTTATTCCAAGACACCCTTGCTCAAGGGAAGACTCTTAGAGAAAACTTGCCTGCACAAAGTGTGTGGGAAGAAAGTATTGGTCAAGAATTTTTTTTTAAATTTCCCATGCGTAAGACATGTTGATCCAGTGGGAAAGATACTTCTGGGGGCGACTGTAAAATCCATAAAGAAAGAGTGGAGGGGCGCCTGGGTGGCACAGCGGTTAAGCGCCTGCCTTCGGCTCAGGGCGTGATCCCGGCGTTCCGGGATCGAGCCCCAGGTCAGGCTCCTCCTCTGTGAGTTTGCTTCTTCCTCTCCCACTCCCCCTGCTTGTGTTCCCTCTCTCGCTGGCTGTCTCTATCTCTGTCAAATAGATAAATAAAATCTTTAATAAAAAAAAAAGAGTGGAGGGGGAAACAAAGTGATGGTTCAGAGGGGAGGGAGGCAAGGGGATGGGGGTTAATTAAGGAGGGCACTTGAGATGAGCACTTGGTGAGGCATGGAATTGTTGAATCACTATATTGTACACTTGGAACTAATATTACACCATATGTTAACTAACCGGAATTAAGATAAAAAATTTTAAAAACTTAAAAAAAATGAGGAGTGGAGGCAAGTTCAGACAGAGCAAAGCAGCAGAATTAGAAAGGCCTAATTATTACATATTTTGAATAGCTATAGAAGATTGGAAAAGTCAGTTATGGGATTCTGTACAACAGTTCATAAACGAGCCAGCAGGGCATGGAACAACATGGACAAATCTGAAAAATGTAAAGTTGTTCGCGGATGGTTACAGTACAAAAACCGTGTTTATAATGCGCATGCCTAAAATTCAGAGCCCCGGAGCAGAGCGGCCACTTCTGAGGATCGTGAGGAGCAGGCAGTGAAGGAGGAATTTGGAAGCACCCAGAAAGGGTTAAAGGCTCTGTGCTGACCCACAACCACATACTCTGTTGGGTGAGTTTATGTACATGATTCCCGAATATCTCAATAATCTCAAGAGGGAGACAATGTTATCATCTCCATTTCAGAAGGGAAGAAACTGAGGCACAGAGCGAGTAGTTAAGCAGGTGTCCAAGACCTCACGGCCGCTGAGTCGCAACTGCGGGCCCTGCGCTTTTCAACTCCGCACTGCAGGGCCCTGGACAATGTTACAAATACCGAGCTGCCCGTGATCCGACGACAAGAGAACGGAGCCGGTTTCCGTTCTCCTGCAGGAAACTCCTTCAAAAGAGCAGGCGGCTTCCCGGGAAGGACCCGATGCCCGCTTGCACCTCCAACCCTACACTTCGCTTACAGGACGGCTCGGCTCTTTCATGGAGCCGGGGGAGGAGGGGTAAATGGCAGCATTTAGCTTTTGTGACTGAACTGTGGGGGCCTTGGAACCCTTCCACCCACTTGAAAAACGGTCGCCCATCTGACATTAATAGAAAAAGACCATTAAAAAGCTTTATGCTATTCTGTTCTCCTGGTTCTGGTCCCTCTTTGCCTTTGTTGCTGCTGGCATTTTATAAATTATGGATGCGCCTAGGTGCGGCTGTCCCCCGTTTCCTCTGTAGTGCCGCTCGCTCCCCGCGCCTGCGTCGCATCCTTCCTCTGAGCAAAGGCCCGCGCGGCCCAGACCCCACATCAGTGTAATTAGCGCGCCGCACACAGCTCGGGTGTCAGGACCGCTTCCACTCACTGCCAGCCCGCCGCCAGCCGCTGTCACTCACCGCGAAGTCAGCCAGGCGGCCAGAGGCGCGCCCCGGCTGCAGAGAGGGGATGCTCCGGGGGACGCCGTTACCCCCCACCTCCCCCGCCAGCTGAGGCTGGGGATATCTCTGGGGTTTGGTAGCAGCCTCGGACAGCATCTGATCACAAAGGCAGACAAGGGGGACAGGAGGGGCGTTCATGTGGCCCCTTGATGGCTACAGAGGCGGTTGCCGAGCAGGTGACAGGAGGTGGGTGGCAGGCTCCTAAGGAACCGAGATCTGGAAGGGTTTTGGGGAAACCACTGGACAAGTGCTTCCCCAGAGACACGGCAGGGGAGATGTGTAGCGTGATCAAGGAGAGAGTCTGGCTGGGGTGGTATGCTAAGGAGATTTTTTTTTTTTTTTATTTAATGGCTTTGGGGTTTTCTTTCAGTAGACAGGTAAGTAGAGAGAGAGAGATGAGAGACAATCTCGCTCCTCCAGCCCACACTCACAATTTCATGGAGACTGTTGCCAAAGTACGTGTACTCTTACATCCCGTTTGATTTTAGAGAAAAAGTATGCACAGGTGAAATGCAGATACGGCAAAGAGGACAAAGGGCACACAGATGACCGAGGTTTGGGAAGAGATGCAAGAGGGCAGGGATTCTTGGCTGTTTGGAGGCCACGGATCCCTGCACGAACTTGCTGAAAACAAAGGGCCCACACCACTCAAACCCATACAGAGCCTCACGAATTTAAGGTGCAAAGGCAAGGGATTTTTAGGTGCTCAGAAGGCTGTTCCTTGACCTTGAAGGGATACACGGACCCCAGGCGGAGACCCTCTCAGCTCCACCGTGAACTCCTCACAGGCAGGAACTAGGCCTCTTCCCTCACGGTATCCCAGGCACACAGCAGCTGCTCAAAAATGGCTGCTGGACATGTCATGAGGCGTGGTACGAATCCTCATTCCCCCCCAGAGCCAGAGAGATCAATGCATTTGCCCAAGCTCACAGAACCGAAGGCACAAACCCATGTCCCCTGAGGCCCAGCAGCTTCACTGTATGTTCCTGTCTCCCACCCAAATCGGTTCTCTCTTTAAGCACCCCACTACTTCTTCTGCCTCTTGTTTGTACCCACTCCTGAGAATCCAATAGTTGGGGATTCCAGAGACAGGAGAAGCAGTAGAAGGTAAGGAGGGAAGCAGGAAAGGGTCAAAGATGGTGTGGGGTTTGGCCCCGGGGCCTGCCCCATCCTCCCTGGCAAGCACCGGAGGAAGGGCCTTACCCTGAGGGCAGTGGCCCCGGGGCAGCCCTCTGTGCCATTTGTCAGTGATGGCAGGGAGGAAGGAGACAGGCGTATAGATTTATTTTCTGCGGAATGCTCTACCTAAGCCCCTTTCCCGGATGGTTATGAGCTGCACAAAGTTTACATAAGAGACCCGTTAATGCTCTGTCTCTGGGGTTAATATTTAATTAGACAGTTTTAAAAAGTGCACACTATTACTGGGGATTCTGCCTCAGTGCTTGTCTCTTTCCTCGGGGATGCAGCGTGCAGACACCGAATTCCGAGCCCCTGGTGGTTTCCATGGAAACCGTCACCACTGTCGACTCCAGGCCGGGCACAGTGGCCAGCAAAGGCCCAGTGAAGACCCCAGACGTGGAAGACTTACAAAGCTCTCAAATCTCCTCTAAGGGTTCAGTCAGAAACCATCCGGCTGACTACATACACCCAGTGTCAGGGACCTCACTATTCCAAAGGCAGCCTCTACAATTCGGGGGCCGTTCTGATGGTAACAGAGGCCTGACACAGATTAAGATCAAATCAGTACTGAACTAGTGGTCTTAGTTCAGTAATTTGCAGCCACAGAGACCAAGTCTAATTCCTCTTTTCTGTAACTTTCTAATTATCGTCATAATCTGAGCTCTTACATATGGGTAAGTACTGTGTTAAGCAATTGACACATCTCATTTACTATATACACGACCATGCGATGTAGGTATCATTAGCATTTTCATTTTACAGATGACCTGACCGAGCCCACACAGCAAGTTAACAAAGAATGGGCTGCCTACCAAGGCAGGTGTGTCTGACTCTCCGCACCATATTCTCTGCACCACAGACCACATCACCTTCCACTGCTTGCCCTCAAGAGCCTCTGAGTCATTTGAATTAAGCACTCATGTTCCCCCTCCCCTCCTGCCTCCTTCTTGGCTAAAAACATCCTCAGTCCCTCTAGCCCAAAGTAGGTGATTTCTGCCTCCTCCCCACTGGGGCCGGCCCTGGTGATTCTCCAATGCCTCACTTCAAGGGGGGGTGCCCACAACCTAGCCCAGCATCCCTGCTGGCTAGTTCAGAGTACATGGGCCTTTTATCCTGATTCTTCAGTGCACACATTACAGGGCAACATGGAATAAAATTTCTGTTGGTTCGTGTTTAGGCTTAACTCAAACCCCAGTGTAGTCTATTGCATGAAATGTTCTCTGGTTAATTCATGGTTTCCAGTCCTTTGCCTTTGCATTTGCTTGTTTGGAGCTATGTATACATTTTTAACTTTAATTTCTTATTATTTAAATTCCATCTTTAAATGGGGTCTGTCATTCCAACCTCTTGAAATCTGTAAGAACTTGGTACTCACTGCATTTGTTCTCGATTCCCAATTCTCTGCTGTTCCCAATTGTGATAGGCCTGCCTGCCAGGTTTTTGAGTTGTTGATACACTCTGAATGGACCTGGGGAGAGAGCACGGAAGTTGAGACATGGGTGAATATTGCCGCGGCTTGGCGTGCCCAGCCTGTACCTGCAGTGCGGTGCTGGAGAGCTCGATGCTCGCAAGCAGTGTCTAGCGACCACTCTGGTCTAGCTTTGCTATTCTGCCTCCAGACTTTCTCCAAGGCCAAGGACAGGGCCACTTAGCCCAGGCACAGCACAGGCGGGACCTTGGAGAGTCCAAGCTTCCAAGAGCAACCCTCAATTACTGGGGATAGGAGTCGGTGGATAAATGGCCAGCTTCCCTCCTGCCTTTCGGAGGGATGGTTCAGGTGAGGCACAGATCACGAGGTTCCCCCGAGGATCCCCAGGGAGGCTGTGCTCCAATCGCTCCAGGGGTAAGCAGCTCACAAGGGCACCCCATGTGTATTAGCTTTTCTTCCTGTGTCTCATCTTCCTCATTCTTTCAGCCAGCCTCCCTGGGGTCACCTCCCAAAGAAAACACCTGCACCCAAGTTCGTGTCTCAGTTGCTGCTTTCGGGAAACCTCAACTGAGACAGATATTAAAGCTGGAGGTAGCAAAGAGATAAAAGACGGATCATTTCTGTTGTACTTCAGGTTATCTTTTAAGATATTTTATGTTTAAGTTTTTCATTAAGAAAATAATATATTAAAAAAATAGAGGGGTGCCTGAGTGGCTCAGTTGGTTAGGTGTCTGACTCTTGATTTCGGCTCAGGTCCCAATCTTAGGGTCTCGTGATCAAGCCCCACTTTGGGCTCCACGCTCAGCACGGAGCCTGTATGAGATTCTCTCTCTCTCCCTCTCCATCTCTGCCCCTCCCCTGCTCATGCACTCATATGCATTCTCTCTCAAATAAATAAATCTTCTTTAAAATTTTTTTAAAAATAGAATTTGGGAACTAGAAAACAGAAAGGGAAAAATCTAGCCATAATACCACCACCTTTTTTTTTTTTTTAAAGATTTTATTTATTTATTTGACAGAGATAGAGACAGCCAGTGAGAGAGGGAACACAAGCAGGGGGAGTGGGAGAGGAAGAAGCAGGCTCATAGCAGAGGAGGCTGATGTGGGGCTCGATCCCATAACGCCGGGATCACGCCCTGAGCCGAAGGCAGACGCTTAACCGCTGTGCCACCCAGGCGCCCCCATAATACCACCACCTTAATAAAGTTATAGTTGTCATTTTTATACACCGTATTTCTTTTCAGTCCTTTTCTGGGCATATTTTAACATCAAGAGAATTATGCTCTATTTGCCACTTTGTATCTTACATTTTCAATTTTTTTCAAATTTATCAAATAGTCCTAAAGCCATTACTTTCAATAGTACTATTTAATAATTATTTGTCAGTCTCCCCAGGGTTTCTGACCTCTGAAGGGCTGGGTCTATGTCTTGCTTATCTCCTTCACAGCATTGGCTCAGCGCCTGGCAGACATTGAGCGTTCATTAACGCTCATAAAATTGATGAGCAGACACACGATAGTCTACTTTGGCATTTTTGTATGGCTACATGGGAATTATTTTCAAATTTTCAAGATTGTCGTTCATGCGATTGTGAACATATGGTATTTATTTATTTATTTGACAGACAGAGACAGCCAGCGAGAGAGGGAACACAAGCAGGGGGAGTGGGAGAGGAAGAAGCAGGCTCATAGCGGAGGAGCCTGACGTGGGGCTCGATCCCAGAACTCCGGGATCACGCCCTGAGCCGAAGGCAGACACTTAACGACTGAGCCACCCAGGTGCCCCAACATATGGTATTTAGAATATCTTGGATTTTCCATTACCCCTTCTCTCTCTGCATCTACGTTGGCCTTATTCATATGACAAACTCTGGCAATCCAGTTCACATGAAAAGTTGTGGAGCAAATGTTACCTATTTCATTGGCCTTGCAGCTTACAAGCAGGAGTTCAACTTGGATAAAAAAGCCAGGCAGGTAACATTAAACTGAACCATCCTTGTTGGAAATTTCCATTAACGTTATTCCATGCTAAGTAGTACTCCAAGGGAGTACTTTTAACTCCTTCCATTGGTCAAGGACCTGAGCATGTCCAATTTGTTCACCTGCTGACATCACCTAGTTTTCAAACAGCTTCTAAACACTACACCAATGAGTAAATGATAATTCAATAATAGTAATAGGTTGAATTTATTTTTCACCTCTAATATACCAGATACTTTACACATGTCATCAATCACATATAATTGTCATAGTACAATTCTCTCAGGTGGTTACTACTATTATCCCTATTGACTAAAGGAAGAAATGGGGATTCAGAGAGGTGAAGTAGTTTGCCAGGGACTACACAGAAGAATAGAGAATAAAATTAATTCCATTTCATAGAATAAAATTATTTCTTCACCAAGAATGAAATATTAAACTGCTACAACTGGTTTTATGCATAGGTGGAAAAGTCACCTGCCTGAATGGTATAACCTGAAGGATATTAAAATATTGTCCTGACCCCAAAACTTTATCTATTACTTTATCCTGCCATAGGACCCGAAGAAGCAATTATGAATTTGCTTTTTGAGTTATGGCATTGCCTGAAAACAGTCCTGATAAAAGAAAAATAGGACTGGCCTAGTTGGGATGATATATTAAGACATTTGCACCCACTGACATACCAACTCAAGTTAGACTGTCAAATTAGATAACGCCGTGGTTCTCAACTCTGGCGGCACATTATCACTGTTGTTTCTGGAGAGCTTTAGAAACTGCTGCCAAGACCTCACCCATACCCCCTGAGATTCAGATTCATATGAGCTGAGCTGAGGCCCAAACAGGCTTGAGAATCCCTGAGCTGGCTAGTCATTTTACAAGACACTGAAAAAAAATGAGATGTAGAACAAGTAAGGTTTGCAGAGAATGTCTATTACGATCCCAAGTAAAAGAGCACCTGGTAAGCCCAATATGTAAGTGGGAAATACGTACCAACAACAAAATGTGGGTTGGAAGACATTCAAGAATAATTTTCTCTATGTATTTGCCTTAGACCAACCTGTTTGGTTTGAGTTTTATCTTGGAATTCCCAGTACTGTCTTCCAGGTTCTACCTGATAATAATTTCTTTGATGACAGTGTGGTCTTAGGCTCCATCCTTAGTACAAGGTTCTAAGCCTGGGCTAAGTGTGAAGTGGATACAGTATTGGTAGAGATGAAACTGAGACCAAGCCACACAATTCATTCTATTCAGGTCTCACTATGAGAGGAGCAATCAAAGAAATTGAAATTTGGCCTGAAGGAACAGGATGGGAACTGTGAAGTCCAGAATAGAGAGAGAGGGGTTTGAATGGAAAACAGGAGGAATGGCCTGGAAAGGTACCCTCGAGCACTGACAGATGGGCAAGGAGGGCTTCTGTAGACACCTGTGCTATGACCTCACGTCGTTGGGAGGGAGCCAAGGAGGTGGAGAATTCTCCCATCCACACAGGAAGTTCAGCCTGGCATCTGAAGAAACAATGCCCAATTTTTTTGCACTGGATATTTTCTGGGCTGGATATGGTCAGTGAGTACTCAACGTCAATTTCCAGCTTCCTTGAGGTACCTTTAAGTATTTAAGAGGCTAGAGCTCATAGGTCATTTCCAGACTCCCTTGCAGCTAGGGTTCTAGATGTGAGAGAGATTTCATGAAGCAGAGGCACTCGAGCAAGACTGGAAGGCAGAAATGAAGTGAAAGGTAATCTCCTTCTAGGATTGCTGTTTTCAAATGGGCAAGGAAAAGCACGAGATGCTAATGTCTCATCTTCAGCAGAGGCCGTGGTAGTTGTGGTGGTTTTAACGGTCCAGTGTTCAGACTGCACACTGCATGGGCAGTGGAGACCATCCTGATCTCTGGATAGCAGCCAAGGCAGTGTGTTCTAGACCTCACTTTCTCCAGAGGGGAGCTGCCTGCTTGTGACAAAGGCCACAGCTCCCATAATATTCTGGGAGTCATTCCTACATGCTCAACTACAGCCCTCACAACAATTCTATAAGTACTTAATTCCCAGTATGAAATCCTGGGCTTCGAAATTGCTAGGGTGATTTCAGTTTGTACTAAAACTTTTTTTAATGGATAAGGAAATGGAATGGATAAGAAAAAATCATACTCTCTTAAGAGAATATAAATAGATGGATGAGACTGCACAGCTAGTAAAAAAATAGATCCAGAATTCCATCCTTCATTAGACAAAAAGGGCTCGAGAACTTAGAACAAGAGTGAGGAATTCACGGGCTATATTTCTAATAGACCTGACAAAGCAAAGTACTGCCAAGCCAAGTTCACATATACTCTCTTCCCACGTTTAAACCTATGAGTTGCACTTGTGATTGCGGTAAGTGCTTAACTTAATTGGTTTGCATCCATGCCGGGACCTCTGGGATGCCACTTACATAACTCATCCACAGGAGTCTGTCTTGCCAATAAGTACTTGCAGAGGTCCTCACTCAATAGCCACATTAAACACAGAGCTCTGTTCTCTGTAACTAGCTACGTGCCTACCCCAGTTCTTGGGGGTCAAAGGAAGTAAGGACAAAGCACTAAGAGTAGTTGACCCATACTGAGCGCCTCCCCTGCGCCAGGCGTGCTCTGCCACAGTACATTATTCTCCAGGGTAAGCCTCACAACCACCCCGCGAGGTGAGCATGATGACTATCTATGTCTTCAAGAGCAGGAAACTGAGGTACACAGAGATGACGGCACCTGCCTGCGGTCCCGCAGCCAGGGAGGGACAGAACCTAAAGACTAAGCCAAGTGCTCTCTTATCTATAATGCTCTTCGGCCTTCCAGTCAGGCTCAGAACGCTTGGTCTAATTTTATGGATCACAGCAAACTGCATGAAATCCTCCCTGTAGTAAGGTGAGCTCTACATAAAACCACCCCCGGAGTGATAAATTAATTCCTTCCTTTGGGATCAGCCCTCGTGCACCTTGCCTCAGCCCATCCCTGTCCTCTCCCGGTGCAGCGTCTTCCAGGCCGCTCCGGACCAGCCAGACCAGGCCGGCCAGCCTGACTAGGAGAGTTAAGGGGGCTACTTTGGCTCGCTCCTCCGTTCATCTTTCCGGCAATATGTGACAGTTGCCACAGGACAGTGGCTGTCCCCTCCACGGGCATGCGGGGCACAGATGTGTCTAGTTAGAGCACCAGTGTGTGGGCGCAGAGAAAGCAATCAGAGATGGTACTAGAAGCTGGTCAGACCTCACCCTCAGCAGTCTCATGAAAGTTTAAAGTCAGAGTAAACACAAGGCTCTCTAATTAGACAGTCCTCTTTCTCCTGACCAGCGTTTCTACCCGACTCCCAGGTCTCCTAGAAATAGATCGTCACAAAGGCGAACATCTTTTTAAAATTCTGTGCTACAGAGAGCCAGACTAAGATGGTTCTGTCGAAATTACAAAACACTATACTTTCAAATAGCTGCTGAATTATTTAGTGACTTTACACTGTCCAAATGCTAGGCTCTTTGGGTAGGCAATGTCTTGGTTTTCCTCCTATCTCTTTTGTTATGACATTCAGTAAATGGAGAGATATTGCTCTTCTTAATAATTTATCAAATAATAATCCACATTAAGGATCAAGCTCCTCTGATAGATTTGGGGTTTTCAAATCAGGGAGTCAAGAAAATGAGCAGCTCAAAATTCTCTTCTAGTTAAGTGTTTGGTCCTGGCATGCTCAAGCTTTTCAGTATTTGCTTCATTCTCCTGTCAACTTTTTCTCCTTCAATTTTTCCTTCACCTTATTGAGCTGGCTTGGTCTGTAAGCTGTACTCACTCTCACTTCTTCAGATCTATCTGATTTGATCTTACAGTGGAATATGTCCTCTTAGAAGCAGCAGGACAGTGTGTTTTTGCAATGCACCTGACATTTCAAAGCTTCCCATTTACTTTGGCAAAGTCATTTTTTCCTCACCTGTTCCTAAAAGAAAGGAGAGAAGGAAGGAAGGAAGGAAGGAAGGAAGGAAGGAAGGAAGGAAGGAAGGAAGGAAGGAAGGACGGGGAGAAGGAAAGTGGGAGGGAGGGTGGGGAGGGAGGGAGGGAAACAGTCAAGATGGGAATGGGCTTGTGTGTGTGTTGTCTTCTCTCAAGGGCACACACACATTCCCTCACCTCTGTTCATTGCAAAGTCAACACGAATTCTGTGACAGTTATAGAAATTATTAAAATGACCAAGTACCCACTTTTCCAAAATCAGAGAGTTCTAATAAATTCTGCAAGTTCCTTGAGAGCGGGGATCCTGATTTTTTTTCTCATTGTTTCCCCCACAGAGTTCAGTATAGTGTCTTGCACATCCATCCAATAAACAGTAACGCAGAGCTCCTAGCTCTGAGGATACACAGAGGAGTAAGCCCTGAGCAGAAGTGCAGAAACAAATATGATCTGTGTGGTGGGTGCTGTAAAAACGGCGTGCGGTCTGGGAGAACAGAGGAAGGAGCTACTGACTGAGTCCGCCTAGGGAGCACGGGGAAGGAACACAGAAGTGGCATCAAGCGAGGACTTGAAGGACGATGGCATTTCCCAGGCAGAGGCGCAGCATGTGAAAGTTATGACAGCCGGGAGATGGGATGACATGACGGGAAACACTGACACTTCTGAATGTGCGGGACAGAGTACCCATGAAGATGCCCTGGGAGTGTGGGCCAGAGTGGGGAAAGAGGCGCTCTCTCACACGACTGCTGGGTGCGTTCAAGGCATAACCTCTATGGACAGCAAATGGGCGATATCTGGCAAAAGTAAAAATGCACATCCCCTTTGACCCAGCAGTTACATGTCTAGTCATCTATCCTAGAGATGTTTTGTGAAATTACATATGTACCAGGTTACTCATCACCACATTGCTCATAAAAGCAAAGGTCTGGGGGAGAAAAAAACCCAATTCCACCAACAGGGATTGGTTAAATAAATGATGGTACATCCCTAGAATGGAATACAATGGGCAGCTGTTTAAAAAAAGCAAACTCCTTATCTACGGATAGGGAAAAAGCACGAGGATATATTAAGGAGAAAAAGAGAAGTATGGAACCGTATGCATAGTCTGCTACCATCTTGAGAAAAAAGGAACACATGAAAATACGTATGCATAAATATGTATTGACAAGCAATATATACAAGCAAAGATATACGCTTCTAATTAATAAAACTTCTCTGGAAAGATATAGAAGACAGAGATACTAGTGCTGGGTGGATGGGAAGAGAAAGCAAAGGAGGAAAACTCATGGCTTTGACTTGAACCATGTGAACATACCACCTAGTCAAACAGAATACGATGAGAACTGATGACAGCCACCACAAAAAGGTCTGACGTAATCAAACATGTCTTTCAGAAAGGTGGCAACTATGAAGAGCAAGGACCAAAGAGACAAGAGGCCAGAGGCAGGAAGACTAATTAGGAGCCATGGCCCCCGTCCAGTCACGAGACCACGGAAGTCGGTGGAAGTGAGTATGCAGCACGGATTTCAGCCGTCATTTGAGGGTGACTGTACCTACCTTACTCTAAGCATTTGCTGCATGCCAGGCACTGTATACACATCAAGGAGTTGATCCCCTCCTGCCCCATTTTACAGATGAGGAAACGGAAGCTCGGAGAGGTTGAGTGACTTGCCAAGAACCATACAGGTAGAGCACATGGGAGAACCAGGATGCAAAGCCCTCCCCCCACCCATGCCATTCTGGGGGCTTTTGTCACAGCAGAGGCGGTGACCAGCTCTGGGGGCAACTTGCCGTGAGTAGAACAAGGGAGGAATCTCAGACAGAACACGGCAGCCTTTTTGGCATCTCTGAAAGACCTCTGGGGCTCCTGAGGCCAAGGACAGCTCAGGAAAAGAACCAGGGCATGTACCCTGGTCTGTGGGCTGGAAATTGAGGTGATCCTTGAGGGGCAGATGGCTCCAGTGCCCTGGGACTGACTCTGAAACTTCGGGAGATGCCCAGACCTAAGACCCAGGGAAGCAGAGGCTCCATGAGACACCACCCTCCTGGTGCCCTCCCCAGGGATTCAGCGGACTGGCTCCCCGGACCTGCTAGGGCAAGATGGACCTCTTCCTCCCCGCAGGAAGTGCTAGGAAGGGGTTCCCCGGGGGGCCGTTTAGCTGGAAGAGCCTCCATATTTTCCTCTCCCATCTCCCTGTGGTATCAAGTGTGTGACTATTGATTTCCTCCCTGCATTTGTTTTTGTTATCCATTATTTATGGGATCATTTCTCCATCCTTCGTGCATGAAGGCAAATTTTGTGTAAAAATCAATTGAGTGAGCGCCGCCGATGGCTTGTTGCATTTTCCTGGCTTTCATCTCTGAGGCACCAGTTCTCGGGAGATGCCAAGCAGGATATTAGGGAGCACACCAGAATGGGAAAGGGAGCTGCGGTGCAATGCAGGGTTCAGAAACCCCTCTTGAGAGACCGAGCCTATCAGTCGCGTGTGGTCCCTGGAACAGCACACTCTGTTGAGCTCCCCTGGAAGTCTAGGTAGGGATTCAAGTCTTCCCGCCCTTATCTGATCTCTATTTCTCTATTTCTTGCCCATTTGCTGGGCCGCAATTTCACATAGATTTGTTTCAATGTGAAATCCACAGGACTCTCCAGGATAAAGGCTTGGGGACCCTCTCTCTAGCAGCTTAACCCGAAGATTCCAGGAAAGTCACCCTGAAGGATTCGACTCGGAGGAGTGGGATTAAGGGCAGGACTGACAGTTAATAAGCACCTGCTATATGTTGACTGAGAATTTCACTTATATTCTTATTTGAGCTTCAGTGCACCTGGTGGGGTAAGTAGGGTGTAAAAGAAGGAGCGGGGGATTTGATGTCAGTTTTCTTATAAAATGGGGATAACAGTGCTTATCTCAAATGACATCGCACATTTAAGAAGAGTAGGTGACTGGCTCACGGTAAGGATCCAACAAATAAAAATGTTTTCAGCTGAAGTGTTATTTCCACATTTTACCCCAAGCTAAGGGGTACTTCCAACCCCGGCAGTTACTGTCTGTCATAACTTTCTGTCCCCATGAGGACCGACATCTCACCGGTCTGCCCAGAGCCTGGTAGAGTGCCGGCATGGCACATAGTGGATACGCAACCAACGGTAGTTACTGTTACCATCATTCTCATTTTCCAGACGGGAGCAGAAGGGCTAAGCCATGGGACCTGCCCAAGGTCACACAACTAGCCATAGCACAGCTGGCCTCCACGCCCATCTTCCTGACCCTCTCCCACTCTCCACTTTCAAGGTGCCATGAGGTCAAATTCAGGCTAACAGTTGGCAGAATGGGACCCTGGCAAGGTATCTGCCGTGGAGCCACGTCCCCTGTCCAGCCCGCTGCCTGTTTTTATAAACAAAGTGCTGTGAGAACGCAGCCATGCCCGTACGTGGATATATGCTCTATGGCTGCCTCCGCAAGGTCATGGCAGAGTTAAGCAGCTGCAGGCTGTGTGGCCACAAAGCCTAACATACCTACTTTCTGGCCCATAGAGAAAAACTAGGCCATGTTGTTTCCAAACTAGGTTCCAAGGAACATGAGCATCCCTCCAAACAATGGAGGCCCTGGAGAAAAAAAAAAAGAGGACAGGGGTCCTTCCTCGGTCTGATAGGTATGACAAATGCTACATTCTGGATTCCTTTCCTGGAGAGTCACATTCATTCCAACTTATAAGAGATTCTGAAAAGTCCCACAGTTAAACAACAACAAAGTTCTTTGAAAACTGCCCAAACTTATTTAACTTGTCAATGGGATACTTCTTAAGGTGAACCATGAGTGACCAGTGCTATGTGGACCACAATTTGGTAAATATCTATGAGGCTCCTTGATTCCCAAACTTCAGTCACTTGTATGACCTTTATGATAACTGCCTTAAGTATATACCTCCTAAATACTATTTATTAAATATGTTTACGAAAAATATTTCCTAGTGGTGCCTGGGTGGCTCAGTCGGTTAAGTGTCTACCTTCGGCTCAGGTCGTGGTCCCAGGGTCCTGGGACTGAGCCCCGCTTCTCCCTCTGCCCCTCCCCCTGTTTGTGTGCTCTCTCTCTCTCGCTCGCTCTTAATAAATAAAATATTTTTTAAAAATGTTTCCTAAACATTTGTCTTAAATTTACTGCCTTTTTAAACTTGATACCAGCCAGGCAATGGTAGCCATGAAATCACGGGCTCAATGTACGTGTTGGGGGGAGGTGTGTGTGTGGAAGGGGTGGGTGGGTGTAGCTACAAAAATAGACATGTTTTTCTGTCTTACTTATCCCCATGCCACCCATGAAGGAAGACATAATGCATGTTGGGATATACTGGTCCATCCTGCCCTGCCCAGTTCAGTAGCCAGTAGCCACAGGGGGCTTTTTAAATTAAAGTAAAAACTCCCTTCTTCGGTTGCATTAGCCTCCTGTCAAGTGTTTAGTAGGCACACGTGGCCAGTGGCTACCATACTGGACAGTACAGATACAGAAAACATTTTCATAATTACAGAAAGTTTTATTGGACAGTACTGGACCTTTCTAAAATATTTTAAAACCCTACTCAGCAGTTTTACCCACCCAATCTCCACCCACCCTACCCAATTTTGTATAATTCGTCCATCAAACCATGAGAAGTATAGCTTACTGGGGCCAAAGCCAACACTGTCTCTCTTCATCTTATCTCTTCACCAGAGTCTTCCCCTTCTTCCCTTATACTCTGCCTCCCTTTCTCTCTCTCTGTCACACGCGTGCACACACACACACACACACACACACACACACTCCAAAGCCACCAATGTCCACCCTTTTATACAGGAAGGGCTCACAGCTACCCTCTGAGATCCAAAAAGCAGTCTAGATCCTTCTCTTGGGCAACCATGACATGGAAACATCCTCATTCTAGGCTCCCAGTAGTCAAAAGAAGACCGGAGCAAAGGAGAGACCACAAATTGGTGGTCTAGGAGCTAAATCTGGCTTGCATATGTTTTTAGTTGGGCCTACCTGACTTTTTTTTTAATGAAGAAGAGACAAGTAGGTGTCACATTGTAGAAACCTAGATTTCCAGCTTCTCTGGAAAAATCAGAAGATTTGCTTACTTGGGGCTCATTTTCCCACACAGCAGTCACGAGCTGATGCTGGGTACCTCCAGCCCCTTTCAGGCCAGGCCCGTACCCTCCGGGTCACCGCCACCGGCGCCACATTCTGCCACCCTGTGTGGGGCTCATTGTTCTCATTTACTTGACCTTCTGGCATTTTGGGGCTGTTACTCTGAAAGGATCATCTCAAAGGTTTCATCAGTTACTTTCCACCTCGGATTTCCAACATGTGAGCACTCCCCCCTCAGGCATAATGCACGGCTCTTAGGACCTAGACAAGAACTAGAGGAATGAATTGGTCTTCAAGGATTGTTCGGTCCTAGTGAGGGAACCTTCAACTGTTAGCAGGATTGAAAAGTTTGAGGCTGGTCTGATATTTTCCATAATTCGAGTACCTTCAAGCTTATGCCACCTTCTTCCCAATGTAACGTATGCTTGGCCTCTGGAGAAACGGTCCTTAGATTTTGAGGACAGATCACTTTGAAAATCTGATGAAAGCTCCGGACTTAGAGAGGGTGAGAATATACATGTAAAGACACACAAGGCGGCATAAAGTTTCAGGAGATACAAAGACGCCTTTCAAAGCACATCGGTGATCCTTTCAGGAGTCCTCGGACCTTCGTTCAGAATCTCTGCTCTGGAGACTTCCAGTTAAAATAGGAGACTGAACATATACGTCAGCTCCCCCTCTCCCAGAACCTAACCTTAAAACAATGATTAAAGGATACTGAAAGCATAAGCCTACAGGGACAAAGACAACAAGGAAAAAGACAAATGCAAAAAAAAAAAAGGGGGGGTTTTGGAAACTGGAGAGCAAGTAAGAAGTGATAACAGAGTCAAGAAAGCTGAATTCTAAGTCAGCGCGGGGTGGGGTGGGGGGAGCTGAGAAGCAGCCCAAAATGCCCAGCAAATCCCTAAAAGACAAAGTGACAGTACCTCGGATCTCTGGAAGTGGGAGTTAAGATGAGGCTGCAAACGGGTGACTTGGCAGAGAGCTTGTTTAGAAAGCAGTTAGACCTACCTCAACCACGTGGCCCAGCTGGGGACCCGCCTCACCCAATCCCCGCAGAATGCTGGTAATTTATTCACTAGAAAAATGTGTGGGGGCTTTTTTTTAAGGACTGTGTTTGGGACACCAGCCACAGTTAAGGGTGGGAAACTATACTGAAAACAGTGTAACAAAATAAAATTTTACATTCTAAATGTTGAAAATCACATCCCTTTTCTCTCACTCAGCATCCCGAACACGAACAGGCAGACACAGATGCTTCAAAGGGGAAATTGAGAGATTCTTCTCTGGGAATTAACTAATCCAAGGAAAAACAAAACAAAACTAGCATTAGAGAATCTTCAAGGAAACAGCCCAACCAGGTGACTCTAAATAGAAAACCCAAGTAAACAAAGTCAACTCATGTGTGCAGAGTTTCCAATCAACTTTTTACCTAATTAAACAGTATCAAGGCACAGAGACCATAACAGTCATATTGAAAATAAAAACACTTTGGAGGAAACAGACACTGAGGAAAGAAGAAATTTAGAAGAAGTGATTAGTAATATTAGATATATATAATTGAATATAACTCAGAGCTAGTATCACTAAAAAGATAGCGTCCCTGAAATAAGAAAAAAATCAAAGAGCAAAAACATCCATTAGAATTTTTCAAACATGGGGCACCTGGGTCGCTCAGTCAGTTAAGCATCTGCCTTCAGCTCAGGTCATGATCCCAGGATCTTGGGATCAAGTTCCGCATCGGGCTCCTTGCTCAGTGGGCAGCCTGCTTCTCCCTCTGCCTGCTGCTCCCTCTGCTTGTGTTCTCTCTGACAAATAAACACATAAAATCTTAAAAAAAAAAAAAAGAATTTTTTAAACAGCAAAACAGGAGAAATTTAAAAACTCAATAAAAAGGTTGAAATATAAAATTTAGGGAAATATCACCAAAGAACAAAAACAAAAAGAGAAAAATAGTAGAGAAATGATAAATCAGAGAGCCAGTCCAGATGGCTCAATATCAAAACAATAAGCATTTCAGAAATACGGAGGATAAAAACCAGAAAGCTTCCAAGAAATAATGCAAGGAAATTCCCAAGAATGGAAGTTGTGAATGTCAAGATGGAACTTGCTCAGCAGAATAAATGTTAAAAATATACCGTAGAAGCTTCCAGAGTGAGAACATAAATTTCGTACACAAATCAAGAATGAGAATGAAAAGGGGGGGGGGAGAATGAGAATGGCTTTGAACTTCCCAACTTTCAGCATTTTCAACACCAAACGCTAGAAAGCAATGGAGCAAACTCTTCAAAAGGCTTAGGGAAAATTAATTCCAACCTATAGCTGTCAAATAGCCATTTACCAGTTAGAATAAAATAAAGATGTTCTTAGACCTGATGGTTTTCAAGAAATCTATCTCCATCACACTCTCTCTCAGGGAACACGTGTGCCACCTAAATGAGGCATGAACCCAAAGAAAGATATTGATGCTGGAAAACAGAGGATTCGACCCAAAAGAGAATCTGTAGGCTGATGACAAAGGGGGCCCCTAGCATGACAGCTGTCAGCAGGAGTACAGAAGCATCCGGGAACAGGTCAGAAAGCTCCAAGACAGGTTCCTTCAAGGGCATTAAACTGATGGAACACTTGATGTGTTCAAAAGTCTTGAGATGAGATTTACATAAATGGGGAGAGTTTGGGGTTCGTTAATAATAGAGAAAACAAAACAGAAAAAGGCAATAATTACGAATGCCAAGAAAAAGAAAATATGATATGGAAAAGTAAGTCTACTGTCTTCATGGCTCAGCAGTAAATGTTGTTTGAGAGTAAAACATATGAACACTGAATATCGATCTAACCAAAACTGAGATTCAACTCTATTGGAACGGCGAGGGGGTAGGGCAAAAGAGAGAGCTAAATCTTCCCCTCGTTACTGGAAAGTGAACACGCAAGAGGTGACAATATAAACATGATATTTAGAGACAGTGAAGCAAACAGCAGGAGAACCAGCTAGTGATCGCCCCCAGAATCGGAGGAGGAGGAGGGAGACCACAGGATATTTTCCTATCATGCCAAGCCTTGCTAAATTATTTGAACTTTGAAATGATGGACACATATAACTTCCACTTTAAAGATAAATTGACATGAAACAAAGTCTTGCTTTAACTCCTGGGAGGAACATAAGCATCACCTCATCTCTAACTAACGGAGTTTCTCACTAACTATCCTAGACGTAGCCTGTGTTGCCTCTTTGGCAGCAAACCTCGTCCTTCAGAAAAGCAGCAGCTCTTCTCATACTCCATCCCACCCTCTGAAGTCATCGTAACTGGGCTTGAACTCTGCGGAGCCCAGCTGCATGCCAGTCAGTAGTTTTGTCCACTTTATCCTACGGGAGCAAGCGCGCCATCGTGGAAAGAGTACATACCGCTCTAGAGCTAGACGACCCTGGGTTTCACTCCTAGGTTCTGTCATTTGCACTTCCATGGCCTTGAACAAGTTGTTTAACCTTTCTGATACCTCATTTTCAAAATACAGTTTAGGGACGCCTGGGTGGCTCAGTTGGTGAAGCATCTGCCTTCCGCTCAGGTCATGATCCAGGGGTCCTGGGGTCGAGTCCTGCCTCAGGCTCCCTGCTGGGGGGGGGGGGGAGCCTGCTTCTCCCTCTGCCTCCCGCTCCACCTGCTTGTGCTCTCTCTCTCCTTCTCTTTGATGAATAAATAAATAAATAAATAAAATTTTTTAAAGAATTAAAAATAGGTTATAATAGATGTACTTCACCTAGGTTTGTAAAACATTTTAGAAGGAACAGTACTTTTAAGATAGGAACTAACACTCGGCGGGGGGGGGGGGGGGG
>NW_024426663.1:48470533-48543422 GCF_017311325.1 Ursus maritimus
GGGATAAATAGGAACACTCTATACCCTAAAATTTCCTCCTTTCCTCCCTTCGCCTTTGGGGGGAGGGGTGTAGTCAGGAGGATTATAAGCAAGAATAGCTCATTCATAGATTTAATTTCAAAATCTGTTAAATACTTGCTGTTCTAAAGCAATCATCAGAGTTGTTGCTTGTTTTACTGTGATTTACCATATACCTACTCAATTGCTTTTAGGTCTCATTTTTGCCCTACAATAAAGAGGTTGCATTAGAATTTGCTGGCAATCTAAGCTGCTTGTTCTTATGAGCCACATATCAGGGTGCAGGGTCTGGTTACACCAAAAGCTCTGGGTGCTGCCCCAACTGATTCCTTAAGTAAACTAACGTCACAATGGTGAGGAGGGCAAAATAGTCACAGATACGTTGTGCTATGGGAGGCAAATTTTACACCACCTTTAATGAAAAAGCATTGAAAGCAATTGTGTTTCAGGCTATATACCCAAAGTCCAGTATGGGGCACTTTGCTGGGGCGGGGGGGGGGGGTGGCTCTACAAAACATCCTTCTAAATCTGGGCGAGTAAGCAGAGTCACCTGGAGAGATTGTGAAAAATACAGATTCTTGGGCCCCTAGAAATAGATCATGTTCTCCTCCCAGAGGATCTCCATGAACTCTTCTCCTTCCCCATTCCAGGATTTCACGTGCCTAACAATGCTAATAGAAAGCATTTGAGGAAATAGTATTACAACTCTTCTTGTGATGGAAAACCCTACCTTGACAATCAAGAGATACGGACCTTCCTCTCAATGACCTAATAGCACTAGACGTCGTAGGGCCATCCAACCCAAAGCCATAAGCAACACTAAAATATTATGGGAGAAAAACTCAAGAAGTAAAAATTATGGAGCACAGGAATTAGGTGAAGGTTACCAAAAGGCGCGAACTTCCAGTTACAGAATAAATAAGTTCTGGGGATGTAATGAACAACATGATGACTACAGCTAGCCAAACGGTATTATATATTAAAAGTTGCTCGGAGGATAGATCTTGAAAGTTCTCACCATGAAGAAAAAAAAAATGTAACTACGTGAAGTGATGGATGTGAACTGGTCTTCTTGAGGTGATCATTTTCAATAGCTACGTGTAACAAGTCACTAGGTTGTACACCTTAAACTTATGCAATGTTATTTGTCGATTATCTCTTGATAAAACAGCGGTGGGGGGTGAATCTACAGGACAGGAGAAACGTCAGGAAGTTGGAGGCAGAAGAGTTGAAGGGGGCTGATGCTCTTATCATTTTATCTGAACCAGATGACCATACAGCCCCTCAAAGGCTGAGTGAGCCGGCAGCTGCAAGCATTGACCCAAGTCAGAAAGGGGGGTGGGGAATGAAGCTCTGAGAGCCAGAACAGGAGCCCTAGTCAGCATTCTCTTACCTGTGGATTCCAGCCAGAGCTGGAATGGGCTTGGATGCCAGGGGGCTACCCTGCCCAGCCCACGACCACCACCCCCTCAGTCTCTACTCCTCACTGGGGCTCCCACACCTGCTGATGAACTGGCTTGGCTGAGCCAGAACCATTTAGTCTAACAAAATATTTTAATTTCATCCTGCCTCCTACACTCCCCCCCCCACTGCCTTTAATTTTTAAACTTACAAACTGTTGCTGTTTTTATTTTTTCATTAGGACATGGGGTTATGTTTCCACCACATGGTTTTAGAACCTTAATGCTGGGAACCCAGCGGACACCACACTTGGTAGCCTCTCCTTCCAATTCTACTTTGATTGTACATCTATCCTTCTGAAAACAGAATAGAAAAATAAAATAAGCTGAAACAAATACTAAACGTAAGACCTGCCAATGCCTACAGACACAAGCTCACATAATGTCATAACTGGCAGCTTCGCACGTCATCTGGCCCAACCCTCTCATTTTACCCATAAGAAAAGAGGAGGTCAGAGCAGGGAAGCCCCCAGCTCAAAATCTCAATTCTAGTTGTTGCCAGACTGGTTAAAACAAAACAAAAACACTAGATTCTGACCCCTAATGTAGTGCTTTTTTCACTCCACCACACTTGTCTCTTGGGAGACTATTGATCTGAAGGATGATTTTGCCAAAACCATTTGGAGTCTTTATTGACAATTGGCTCATACTCTAATTGACACTTTATTTTTACCTTCAGGAAAGTTCTTCCCAGGTTGCTAAACCGGTTTCAGTGCTTATGGGTATTTGACCATACATTCAGATAGTCACACAAAGAGTAGCCTTTAGAGGACCTGTTCCAGGGGGGTCTGAACCTGGGACTCATAAACTCATGGGGTGAATCCAGCAGATACGTGGTTAATCTTCAAGAAGTTAGCAAGAAGTTTGTGTGCACAGATGTCCATTTGTCTGGGTTAGGGAAATAGTTTTCTTCAGATTTTCAAAGGAGTCCATGAATCCTCACCAAAATTGAACTACTATCGAATTCAGTTCCCTACCTTAGAGCTGGGGAAACAGAGGCACTGAGAAGTGAACTGAGTTGCCAAGAACACATCCAACAGCGTGCCTGAACTCACACCTTTCTGTGCACGTTTCAGAGTCTTTCCCACTGCACCCTGTGGCCTGTATGGCGACCAGAGATGACTGATTCTCCTAGTTAACTCTTTCAATCCATACTTTTCACTACAAGAATTCACTGAGAGAGTATGCAAGGCTCAGCATAAATCAATCCTGCCCCTGAAACAATGGTTCCCTGTACATCGCCCAGCAGTCAATCCGGATCACCACCCTGAACTTCTGTCAGAGACAGAATTTATGCTCTGAGGCTCCTAATTCCCTCACATGCAGGAGCTTGGCTGGAATTTCTGCAGTCTCGTGCTCAATCCCCAGCCCTAGGCGGATTATTAAATGATGTCACTGATGTACTCTTCGGTCCCATCATTGCTATTCTACGCCACAGAAAAACTCTTCTTACTGCAAAAATGGGCTCACTGAATCCATAGTACTTACAGATAGGACGCTTTAAATTCTATTCAGAAGGCGATGGGATAGAATGCAATCAGTCCATAAACACTCTTTATGTTTGTGAGTAGGCAGTTTTTGCACATCATGGAGTCTGCAACTCCAAATTAATTTTTAGCAAAAAAAAAAAAAAAAAAAGAATCAGAATTTTCAACTGCCCATTCAGTTCATATTTTTTTAATTATTGATTTTTGTATAAAACTTCTTAGGTTTCTTGCTATGGAAAGATTATTCAAGATTATTATTATTCCTAGTTCTCTGATACCAGAGCAAGAAATTAGTGCACAATGACTAAAAATGACAAATCAAAAATGACAGCCAATAAAATCTCTCTGGAGTATACACAAGAAAGGGAACTAGCTAACTTTGGTCAAGGATGGAAGAAGACTTTTCACTGCATATCTTGTAGTTCTTTTGAATTTGAATCTTGTATTATTTAATCAATACATGAAGACACAAACTCTGAACTTTAAGAGGAGAAAAACAGTATCAAAATATATTATTTAGACATGTAATTAACAAAAGAAATAGCTAAAAGTGGATGAGGGTGGGGATTGGTCAAATTGTATTTCTGTGCTCAATTTTTAACTATATTCATGGATTACTCTGACAAAATATAAAAATAGTTTTTAAAAAATCACCTCCAACCTACTAATTTTACAGGTAAAGAAACTAAGGTCCTAAGAGTGGAAAAGACTGGTTTCCCAAGGTGGCAGAGCTTGGATACATCGTCAGTTTGCTGTGTCTCAGGCCAGACCTTTCCCTAACATGAAAAGAGATTCGTGGAGTGGCTGGTGTCTAAATGCCTTCTAATTGTTGTTGTTGTTGTTGTTATTATTATTATTATTATTATTATTAGATTAAGACATTTTTAGAATATTTTAATAAAACTGACCTCTCTACATTCTGATCCTCTGTGCTAATAATTGTACCCTTTTTTATTCATTCAATTACAAGCAAATTGACAGGAGACATTTATATGAGGCAGCTTAAACCCCAGCTAATGGAGTGCCTAATGACTAATTGATCAGATCCCAACCCAGAGAGCAGCCCTGAGTGGCCTAAAGGAATTTATGCAATTAGTTTAGGTTTGGTAGAAATTGAGTGCATATGAAAGTAAGCTTTTTATGGTCTTGATTTATGAAGGCTGGACATTAACTATATCTGCCAAGAGGTGAGCTGCCTAGCAAAGCCCCAGGCATTGGGAGGTTCTGTCGCAGGAGGGGATGTAGGGGTTTTGGAGCTGGGCTGGTGTGTGTGTGTGTGTGTGTGTGTGTGTGTGTGTGTGTGCGCGCGCGCGCGCGCGCGCGGGATGGGTGGAGGACGTGTTGTGTGGAGGAAAAAAGATATGGTATTGGGGATGGGATACGTCCAGAGACTTCTTGAAATTATGGTGATGCTCCCTCCCTGTGTAATTCAAAGTAAAAACAACATCAATCACAAATAAGTATAAAGAAGTCCAAAAACATTTTGATTTTCGCAAAATGAACACGAGGATTTTGTGTGTGTGAAATCCTAAAATTCAAATTTAAACTCAGAGAGAGACCGTGCTGCTTCGGTTCCAGTTTGCCTCCAGTACCAGGCTGGGCAGTACCGGAATGAGGACAAGTGCAGAGAAACGACGCTTTATGGAGACAAGTCCTCCAAGCGCTGGAGACAGAAAGCAACCGGCGGAGAGGACTTCCCGGGAGGAGCCTGGGCCCGGCTGCCCATCCCTCTTTTCGCAACGCCTCCTCCCGCAGTCCGGGGGGCTCCCCAAGCCGGAACGCCGCGCAGAGGAAGCCCCCCTCCGGTGGCGCGGGGAGGAGCCGGCGAACCCTGACCCCGCGGAGGGAGCCCTGGGAGCCGGGCGAGCGCGGAAGCGCCGTCGGGGGGCGGAGGGAAACCTGACCTGATCGGAATAGAGCGATCGAAGAGATGGCTAATTCGTCTGCCGGGGACCTCGCTGGCTCCGTCCGCCCGGCGGGGCGGGGTGACCGCAGGGGGCTCCCGCCGCTCGGCGGAAGAGAGGGAAGAGCGGAAGGGGGGATTTCTGCGCGCGCAGAGGTCGCGGCCCATCTCGCCCCTGCACTTTGGGGTCAGTTTCGCGCCTGCGAGGTTGGACGGAAGCTGAGAGCGGGTTGCGTGGGAGTCAAGCGCACACACGGACACCAATAGTGACGAAGACCTGGGAGGCGGCGCGAAACCACGAGGGAGAGACCCGCAGCGCGAGTGGAGGGCCCCGAAACGCGGCGAGGACGGGGGGAGGGGGCTCGTCGGCTTACACCACCTCTTTGGTTCGCGCGGCCCCGGCAGCCACGTCCGACGCTCCCGCTCCGCCTCCACTCCAGCGGCCCCCCTCCCCTGCCCCCTGACTGAGCTGGGTCTCGCGTGCGGACCACTGAGGCGAAGAAGCCGGTGTTTTGCCAGCTCCCCACCAAATTGCTGTGTCGCAACTTGTCCCCGGCAAGTAACATAAACACTCTGTGTCTCCAAGTTCTCATCTGTAAAATGGGGTTTAAAATGGGACCTACTCGTGTTGTTTAAGAATTAATTGTACATATAAAGAGCTTGGAACAGTATGACATACAGGAAGCCCTTAATACGTGTTAGATTTTATTATTCGCTTATCCCACGAACGTTTGTGAAGCGCCCACTGTGTGGGAGGCTCTGCGCTGGGATGGGGAGGGGGTGAGGGAGAAGGGTACTGCACGGAGCAGGTACTTGCCCTGAGCGCATTTACCGCTAAATAAATAAACAGGGTGCGGTCAGGGAATGATGAGGACTAAGAAAGAAATACAGCAGCGTAACAAGACGGCATGACTGGGGAAAAGAGCAATCTACGGTAGAAGGAGCCACCTAAGTCCCTCCTCCCCTCTCTGGGCCTCAGTCTCTCCTTAAGTAAAAAGAGGGGCTGTCGCCAGCAAGTGTAGCCCTAGGCTGACGCCTTCTAACACCAAGCCCAAAGGTGGAGCTGGGCCCGGGAGACCGAGTCAGAGACCCCATCGCAGCTTCCTCTGCCCACTGGAGTCCGCCCCTTGGGAGGGAGAGCTGCGCCGAGTCTCGCAACCATCAAGACGTTGGTGCTTGCCAGGATTCTGCAAAGAAGGAAGGCGTGAGTTCAAGGAGCCGCCATTGGGGTCAAGCTTGTCAGTGGGAACTTAACTCGCACCTTGGACTCCAGGGCAGCGAATTACATCGTCCCTTCCGTACCTGGGCCACACGGTGTGCAAAGAGGTTACTTGTACACTTTCTGGTTTACCCCTGACAACCCCATGGAGAGCTGGTAGTCACTGCTACTGCTCTCATTTTACAGAGGAACACTGTGGTTCACAGAGGGAAAATGTTGATCCTAGTTGAGGCCAAGCCCTGATTTTGCCCCTGCAACACTAACTCCCACTTTTCTGAGCATAAGTAATGTTTTAAAAAGATTAAGTATCTATTAATACCTACTATGTGTCAGGCCCTGGCCTGTGTGATACTCTTCACGGCAATTCTGAAAGATAGTCTTTTTTCCTACTTTACATATGAGGCTCCTGAGGCTCAGAGAGTTAAAGGGAGTAAAGAGAGTTAAAGTTATTCATCTAAGAGATGGAGTAGGTATTCCACCCCAGGTCTGTCTACTCCAGACCCAGAGGCTCTCAGCAGGAAAGTAAAACAACCCAGGCTCAACAGCCAAGAGGGTGTCAGGAACATTCAGCAGGGCAGAGGTCACCCCCTGGTCCTCTTCCCGGATTCCTCCTCTAGGTTCTGAGGGCCCATATCACAGAGTACCCCCTCTGTACCCATGATAATCACAGAGGGATGCAAGGTTTCTTCTAATTTAAACAGGAAGGAAACTGGCTGCCTTTGAATGGAAGCAGATCACCACCTTGACCCTGACCCCACTCCCTTGTTTATACTTGAGGGTGTCTGCTCTTCCCTACAGTACCCAGAATCTACAAAGATTGGGCTGGAAGGCGTTCTTTCATTTTATAAAACAAAAACCTCATTCATTCATTCCTTCATTCATTTCACAGATACCTATTGTCGGCCACTCTGGGCCAGACCCTGAGCTGGGCACTGGGTATAAAACAATGAACAAAACTCATAACTGTCTTAAGCACAGAGAGAGAGGAAGCTCCTGGCCAGAGATCACACAGGAACCCAGGGGCCCAGGATTCAGGGGGAGCCCTGGCTTCAGCCATTCCGGGTCAGACCCTAATTCCAGACAGTCAAGTACCTGGAATCCTCGCCCAACTCCACAAATGACTCTCAAAATCCCACCTCGAATGGCCCAATGCAGCTTTCCATACAAACAGCCCTGAACATTGCCCTCCTCCCTCCTTTCTCTTGGCTAAGTTTAAAGAAACTCCAGCTGGGCCGGGACAGTGAATATTGGTAGTTTTAAGTTGGTGGTATTTTGGAATGGAAAATCCGCTTTGAGTGTTTTTCAGTTACTCTGCAAAACTATTTTTGTGAGGCCTGCAGCCAGCAAAAGAAGCTTACAGAAGTGATATGACTTGCCCAAGGCCACACGGTTAGGTTTGCATCCACCAGGATGCAGAGGAGGCCTATGTGAACCCCAAACCGGCTGGTACCTACCCACCCTCCACTCTTCAGAGGTCTGTGCCTCTGCCGGAGGAGTGGCAGAGGCGACTGCATGATTCCGGAGAAACCACAGCTCCCGTTGCTTCCTGAAAGAGCCCAAGGAGAGAGGCAGCGGCGCCGGCACGGCGCGCTCAGTGGGTGGGAAAGGGTGGGGCGCGTCGTGGACGGAGCAGGAGCTCCCGCCCGCAGGTAGAAACTGATCAAAATACCAGTGCGCCAGGGCAGCCCCGGCGCTTGAAGCGGACCAGTCGCTGAGGCGCGGGTCGACTCACAACCCAAACAGGCCGGTTATGGAGCAGATCTTAACTTTCAGGAGGCTCATCAGTCCCTCTCCAAAAAAAAAAAAAAAAAAAAGTCTTCCAAACTTTTGAGGTTATTAATTTAAACAGCAGGGAACTTTTCAGAAAGGAGATGGAGGCGGATATCGGGTTCTTTCCCGGGCCAGAAAAGCTGAAGGCTCTTACCTGCAGGAAACGTCGCAGCCCGCAAAGGCGCGTCTGTCTGGAGCGCTTCACTTCGGCGCGGGACGCTCACGGCCGCCTCCTCTGCAGCCCGGCTGGGCTCCGGCCCTGTGTTTTATACCACTATAGGCAATTAATATTGCATCAGCCGTATTTTAAATTTTCAAAACCCACAATATAATGTAATGGCATAAGGGCATTTATTATTAAAGGACACCCGATGGAGAAGGAGGTGGAGGCCTCGCTGGGTTTGTTGCACTAGGTGGGGGCGAGGGGCTGAGGCCCAGGAGTTGGGGGCGATCCCCAGGTTTGCTTGTGCAGCAAAGGGGGTGCACCGCGCCGAGGGGAGACCCGCTGTGCTCCGAATTTCAGGCCGGAGGTGATGACCCACCGCTCTTTGAAGACACAGAGGGAAAATGTGCTGACCACTCCTAGACTTGGAACATTAATTTTTAGGTCGTGAAGGTGTTTCTGCCGCTCACAAAAAGGTTTCTTCCCCCTTTTGAAGAGAGTGAGAGAGAAGGGAACTGCCGTCTGTTGAGCACCTACTGTGCGCAAGGCACTATGCTAGGATCTTTGCAGCAGATCTATCATTTAGACCCCCACAGAGAAGATGAGATAGACCCTGGGGTGAGTAAGTTCTTGGCTGACAGTTTTAAATGAGCTTCTGAAATGACCCTCGAGGGACCCCAACAGACTCTGTCCCAGCGAAGAACACTTTCCTCCCTCTTTGCATCTATCTACTCACTTCCTATCCAGCCATTTGAATCTTTTGAAATAATGTTTTATCTTAAGCACCAAGCACTAAAAGATGCCTTAAATAAACAATTTTATTTAATCTTAACAATAAACTTGTGAGGGAAATATTCGCCTCTTCATCCTGCAGACAAGCAATCGAGGCTTTTTAGAGACAGTAAGAAACTGGCTTCAGGATCATTCAGCCAATGAGTGGAAGTACTGGGGACTTCTACTCCCATCAGTCAGGCCTCAAAGTTTGCAACGGGTCTGAATCAAGTTGAGCGAACGGAGGCTGGTAGATTCGCATGCAGGGAAGCATGGGGGGAAGTGCCTTGTAACCCTAGGTCTGGAGATGAGCTGCCAGATCTCCCTAGAGGAGATCAGAGTAAGAAGGTGAGGCTGCGTGGAAAAGGAGAGAGATGGCCAGAGACCGGCCTGCTGGAAGTGAGAACCCAGCCCATATGTGTTCTCACTTTTAAATCCTTTCCAAGACTAGTACTTCTTAGCCTACGAGAAAGAAAAGCACTGTGATGCGGGTTGAAAAATAAAGCATTTATTTTAGAAGTTAATTCAAGGGGTAAAGAGAAGAAAACTTAATATTTTATTGTATCTATTTGGAGAACAAAACCAAAGGTCACACAGCAACACGCAAATTACATGAAGCAACAAAAGATAAAATGTGACGGGGCCAGAGGGACGTGGGTGAGAAGGGTCCAGGCCAGCTGTCTGGCTCCTCTTTCCCCCCAAAACCATAAGTGAACCTCCACCAGGAGACACCCAAAAAAGGGGGATGGAAAGAAGCAGAGTTAAATAAATAATAGGCAATAACAATGCTAACAACAATAATTAAATCACAACGAGGTTAGACGTGTTGGAAGGACTTGCATATGATTCAGAGCAGTTACAATTACTTTTGAAGAGCCGCCTCTATGCTGCGCTGGGAATCTGGCTGGAGCAGCGAGTTGGGGTCACAGTCCTCAGTCGGTCCAGAGCACTACCAATCCCCCTCATTCTCCATCGGCAGTAATTACCCCCTCAGACACCATCAGATCGGGGAGGATGGGCCAGAGCAGTTGCCAGCTGCTGCTTGCAACCAGGAATGTGATCCCAGCATTTTCAGTCGCTGAATTGGGCCCATCTTTTCTGGAGCCCAACTTACCGCAGAGAACAGCTGGGACCTCGAAACTCCACGCACACTTTCCCTGAACCTAATCCATGCTACCTTAGAAAACTTACTACAAACCAAAGGATGAGATGGATAAAATTTAAGAGGATAAAGGAGTATAAGGCTATCCTTTGGAAACATACATGTATTTTATATACTCTAAATAAATCTCCAGTACATGTTTGTGCCCCAGTTAGACTTTGTATTATTATTTATCACTGCCTTCCCATCCCTTCATCTTTTGTCTAATCGCGCTTAGCAAAGTGGCGCCTTCACCCCCAGAGTCCTGCGGTCGGGCCAATTCACTATCCCTTGCATTTGGGCTCCTGCCCTGAGGTCGCGCAGCCTAGCGCGCGAGGGCGATTTTCAGCACCAGGGACAGCGCTAGTCCCTCCAGGCCTGCCCTTCTTCAATTTTTTCTTAGCGCCATAACTTTTCTGGTGGGAATAGAAAGGAAAGAAGAGAAAGAGAAGGCCGGGAGGCAACGAGGTGGGATAAAGGGGAAAGTCTGTGGCTTCGGGGGAGAGAGCCTGACCTGCCAGGAAACGTCTTGGAGTCCCCCATAACCGTTCCCCCCACTCCGGGGGTGGTGTACACTCAGCTCTCCCGGACCCGGACGCTGCGCCCCGCCGCAGTCAGTGGACAGCCGAGTACTTCATTCGTTTCTGTTTCTGTCTCTGGTTGCAAAACCAGACCCTCACCACGTTCTTTTTAAGGTCCAGTTTCTCGGCGATGGCCGCGATCTTCTCCGATGAGGGCCGCGGTTGGATGGCGAAGTAGGCCTCCAGTGAGCGCTTCTCCGGCGCCGCGATGGACGTGCGTTTGCGCTTCCTCTCACTGCCGTTGAAGAGCTCTGGCTTGCTGTTTTTCTCTCGATAGGCGGCCTCGGCTTCCTCCAGCCAGGCCTGGAGCACCGGCTTGAGCGCGATCATGTTGTTGTGTGAGAGAGTGAGAGACTCAAACCTGCAAATGGTGCTCTGGCTGAGCGAGCCTACTCCGGGGATCTTGAGGTTGGCTAGAGCCGCGCCCACGTCCGCCTGGGTCACCCCCAGCTTGATGCGCCGCTGCTTGAAGCGCTCGGCGAAGGCCTCGAGCTCTCGGGGGTCCGACTCTACGTCGCTGAGGCATGTGGGCATGGCGCTGTGAGGCGCCACGGCATGTGGGTGACTCATGCCCATGGCCTGGTGCAGGTGGCCCATGGCGCCCAGGTGGTGCGGGTGGATCTGCGCCGGCATCACCGAGTGCTCTGGGGCGCCCAAACCGCTCACGCTCAGCGTGGGAGAGATGTGCTCTAGCAGGTCGCCCTCGAGGCCCTGGTGCACGGCGTGGTGCGGGTGCGAGGTGAGCGCGGCCGGGTGGGATATGGGCACGGTGGACGAAGTGGACGTGCAGGGCACGCTGCTCATGGTATGGTAGGTGGCGTCGGGCTTGAACGGATGGTTCTTGCCGTGGGAGACGATATCCACCGCCGCCAGAGCTTCGGCGCGTGCCAGCAGGCTCTCATCAAAGCTTCCAAATATATTACCCTGCAGCTGCAAGCGAGAAGGCGCACAGCACGGTCAGTGGGGAATACTGTCAACTCAGGATTAAAACACATTTTCAAGCAACCGAGATGCCTCTCCTCAAAGCCCAGGTCATAAAAATTAATACGGAGACAGAGGCTCTGCTGGAACAGACGTGTGGATCAGAGAGACATGAATGAGAGAGAGAGCGCGCCGGGAGAGAGCGCGGGGGAGACAAGGAGAGGGGTTCAGACAGCGGCGATTGTTCTGGGCGACATGAAAAAAACATGAAGCTAGTGCCTGTCAAAAAATGTGCCTTAGAGCGGTAATTATGCTCCACTACGTACCTGCGGGGCTGGGAGACAGACTCTGCGCATGGCCTCGGAACCGGAGTGCAGGCTGGAGAATTTGGGTTCTTGAAGCACCGGGTGCATGCCGAAAGGCTGCTTGGCGTTCATGGCCATCATCTTCGCGCGCCTGGCAGGGAGGCAGCGAGGGGCATGGATCAGACTCGTCTCCCTCGCTCGCCGCGCTCCAAGTGAGCGCCGCTCAGCGCCGGCGCTCCCCTCGCCCTCTCGCTCGCTGCCTCCCCTCTCCCCCACCTGCTTCTTCACTCATCTTACAAGCAGCTTGCCAGGAAGGGCCCGGGCGCGCGCAGGCGTGCTCACGCGCCCGGGACTCGCAGGGGCGGCCCGGGAGGCGAGGCCAGGCAGCAGCTCTAGGCGCGTCTCTGTGCGCCCGCCACGGCCGCCCCCGCGACAGCATTTATACCCCGGCCCGGCCCGGCCTCTCCCGGCCCGCCCCGCCCCGCCTGGCTCCAGCGCGCAGACCTTCCGGATTCTTCTTCTTCGTGGACTTGTTTCCCCCCAAAGTGCCAAACCTCTCTGTCCTGTCCCAACTCGCACTGCCCAGATCGAAGGGCAGCCCCGGGCTGAGCGGGGCCAGGAAGCTGACCCTACCACACACACACACACACACACACACACACACACACACACACACTCCTTGTCGGCCAGGCTGCCGCCAAACTGCCCATTTCCAGGGCGCTCCTGGCCCCACGCCCGAGCCGTCCACCAGAGTCCGGCCTCGCGGCTCAGCGAAGAGGCGCCTCCAAGCACCCAGACGGGCTCCAGGGAGGGTGAGGGGCTGCCAGAATGAGCCCCAGGTGACCTCAATCGGCCGGCGGTGTGGAGATGAGGGAAGTAACTGCCTGCCCGGTCCCGGAGGCCTGAGGCTTCCTCCCCACGCTCGCGGTTCTTACCTTCGCTAGAGAAAGATAACTTGGCCCCCTTCCCTTTTCCCAACCCGTCTGTCTATGGAAGCTTACTGAGCACTGCCCACCCACCTTGGGAGTCAGTCAGTACACTTCTGCTCGGCTGCCAGCGCTTACAAGTCCCATTCCCCCAGAGCGAGAGCTACCATTTTTGAGCGCCTAATACATGCTAGGTCGTTTAGAGACTTAGCTCATGGTATCCTCACCCCCTTAGGTACTGTTATTCTGTCTTACAGTCGAGAGAAACGAGGGTCAGAGGGTTAAGCTCCAGACAACAGAGCTGGTTGGGAGCAGAGCCATTCAGTCACTCTTCCGTTATCCATTCCACGAACGTTTACTGATGGCATACTGTGTGCTGGGCACCAAGTCTGACTTCCCAGGCTCCACAATTCTGTACTTTGTCTTCCTCCCGGAGTTTCGTGGACCGGAGTGTCCCAGGGTTGGTATTGCCCCACCCCTGCCTCCCCTCTACCCTGATCCCCTCTCCTTCCCCCTCCTTCCCTCTCCTTCCCTCTCCTTTCCCCGCGCTAGTAAACATCGTGAATAATGGACGGGGAGTCCTGGTACCACCGCAGAGCCGCCCTCCGGGGTTCGGAGCGAAGCCCCACGAGCCCACCTGAGCCCACCTCGCCTCCCACACCGCCTCTGCGCAGGAGCGGCCTTTGGGTTTCAGAGTTCTCACCAGCCTGCTAGGGCTAGGCCTTGAGCGCCTGCGTGTGTGGGCCTGGGTCCCCAGACATGAACCCACGTGGTGGTTGGGTGAGGAGGGGCCAGCCCTTGGACTGAGAGGATATCCTGCCCAGGCCTGGGCTCCCCACATGCGGGTCCTGCCAAGCCCCCTTCTCTGCATGGCAGCCAGCCCCTTTGCCTGGTTCCTGTCCATCCTCTGTCCTCTAACCGGGTAAGAGGACTCCGCCCAGGTGCCAGAGGCCAAGGGCCGCCCTCTAAACCTCTCCCAGCCTCGATTTCCTTGACTCTAAAATGGCAGCTGCACTACTGTTTGCCTTCTTGGGTTCTGGTGCAGGTGTTTTGAACTAAAGGAGAAAGGAAAGCATTGAGCTTGGTACCTCGTGCTCAACAAACCTCACAGCCTGACGCTTTGGGGCGCAGGCTTTGCCCTCAGATTCAGCATGCATCTCCACCTCTTGCTGACGGAGAGGCCACGAGCCATCTCCTACGTTGTTGTGCTGTCATCTCCTTACATGTTAAATGGAGAAACCGGTTCTCCTCCACTGACTGCTGAGAGCAATGCCCTGAGATAAGCATTCGGCACGGTGCTTGGCACATTGAAATCAGGAAACAAATCTTCGTTCCTCTCTTCTTCCTCTCTCACCTTAAAGATAAAGCATTTGGGAGCCCGAGTGGCTGGGCTGAGTAATTTCCCTGGAGAATGGTTGGTCTGAAGGTGCAAACTGGTTCTCTGCTGTCCTTCCTTTATTCAACACCTGCTTTGTGCCAGATTCCATGCCGAGGACCAGGACACAGATGTGAGTCAGACTCCATCCTTGCCCACATGGACTCAGCAGCTGAAATCCACTGCAGGAAATAGACCATGAACTTGCACTGCCGGGGGGACGATGTAGACTCCTGCACAAGACAGAGGGCAAAGCTGGTGGGATTCTTGAAACACAGAGTACACACCAGAACTGTGAGCCTTAGGAGGGCTGGGGTTTAGACAGCATTCTAATATTGGGCCTTATGTGATCCTGGCTGGGCCTCAGTTTACCCACAAGAAGAGGGCTGGACTAGATGATAAGTACTTCCAGCTCCAGCCAAATACTGGATAACCATTTAAAATAACCTTTCTGGTTAATTTAAATGAAACGCATTTGGGGGTGCCTGAATGGCTTGGTTGTTTAAGCTGCCGACTCTTGATTTGGGCTCATGATCTCAGGGTCCTGGGATCAGCTGAGCACAGTGCATTGGGTCTGCTTGTGGGTTCTCTCTCACCCTCTGCCTCTGCCCTTCCCTCCCTCCCCTCCTGTTCTCTCTCTCTCTAAAATAAATAAATCTTTTTTAAAAAAATGAAACGCATTGTGAATAGTCGAGAGCTTCTTTCCAAGGACTTGTAACTTCCCAGAAGCTGAACACAGCATTATTTTATCACTTCGCCAGCGTTAAGGATCACTCATTCTTGTTCTCTGCCCAGTGCAGGGAGGCAAAAGGGGGAAAGTAATGTGGGGATGGTGGATCCTCCAGGGAGAGAAATCTGTAACTTGCCTGACCCCATGGTGCCGCGACACCCCCACTCACTTCATCATACCCCAGTTGTCTATGAAGCTGAACCCCCAGAAACAGAAGGACAGGCCCATCCACATCCATCCTTCCTTGCCTTGTCCCCTTAGGGGCCTGGGAGATGTTTGTCACGGTCGAGGTCAGGCAGGGGTCAGAGTCAGAGCAAGGCTAACTGGCCTCCTTAGGCCTTCAGTGCTTCAGCTCACCAGCCCCCCTTCGAGCACCCCCAGCCAGTAGCATCACAAATCAAAAACCGCTCTTGCATCAGGTAACCTGCGTGCCCTGGGTTTTTCTCATCCTTCCCTTCAAGAAGGTCTGCTGGCAGCTCTGCACAGCCAGCAGTAAGGTGACACTCATGCTTAGGGACCTGTCTTTCTGAGAAGGCCCTGGAGAGAGAGGAGATGAGGCAAACTCCACACAGAATAGAATGAGAGGGAGAGCCACGATCACTCTACAGGATTTGCAGACTTCAAAACTGTCAGAAGCAAGTCCAGGAAAGTAAACTAGTTGGGTGTATAAAGGGGAAGATGGGGACTGAGGTAAACTGGAGAGCAAATGCCCCACCCCCACCCCCGTGGCATTAAATTACAATTAAAATGCACATGCATGTGCCCCTGGACACACACACAACCCCACATAACAAAATCCGTCTGAGGGTCCAAGTAGGGACCACAGGAGCATGCATGGGAGTGATACTAAAGGGGACACTTTCTTCATGCTACGATCATTGCAGAGTACCTCCTGGAGGCTGGTCTCGTGATAGGTTCTGCAGGCATAGAGCCCACTGCTTCAAGAGCTCAGAGTCTGGTGGGAACATAAAATTGCCACATGTAACTCTAAGTCAGAATGCAAAGCCCTCTGTCCCCCCAGAAGGACTAGCCCTGTAGGGATGCTGGGGCAGAGGGGCAGAGGCAGTTTCCTGTGGGCCACTGGTTTTCAACTTCAGCATAAGCAGGAATTATCTGCAGCCCCTTAAAATACAGCATGCTAGGACCACAAGGACTGAGGTACTTCCTAACAGACATTCGTGATTTGCCTGGGACCCTCAACTTGAAAACATTGCTCTGGAAACTTGTTACCTGACATTCTTTTTTTTTTTTTTTTTTAAAGCCCTGACCTAATTATGTAAGTTTTGCTAAGACTCAAAGAGATAGTTCCTCTTCTTGGAGTCTTTTGCGTCTTCCTCTATTATCTCTTGGTAAGAACATGATGTTTTATCATCTCAGCTCCTTGAAGGACCCTGGGACTTTTTTAAGGCTGGGTCTTATCTGTCCATGTCTACAGGCCAGGCACCATATAAGAGTTTAATATAATAATTTGCATGGACTGAATGAATGCATGAATAATATCCTCCCCAAGATTCTGGAAGTAGGATGATGGTGACAGTAAGAAAACCCAGTTATGGATTGCCAGGCTCTGGGCTATGTGCTTTAGAAAAGAATTATAACTGGATCTCCACATTAAGACTTTGAGACTGATTGTATTTCTCCATTTTCCAGATGAGAAAACTGAGGCACCGAGAGACTGAGTTCTCCAAGGTACTGGAAACATTGAAGCCTGGTAGGCTGGGCATTGGAACCCAGGTTTTTCTAACTTCTGAGCCCATGCTTTTAACTAACGTTCTGGGCTGGCACCAGTTTCCCCACCCTCCAAGCCCAGAGGCTGAGCCTGGGAGGATGAGCCGGTTTTACTTCTGTCCCAGAAGGGAGGCGGCCTCTCCCCCGGAGGCACAGAGGCTGGCCCTGCTCCAGACACGCTTCCGGCAGAGGCCACCCGCAGAAGCTGCAGCTCCCCGGTCCCACCACCATCCCTGGCCGAGCTCCACCTCTGGGGAGATGGGGAGGAGGAAGAAGGGTGGGATGGGAGATGGCCAGATAGGACGGCCCGGCCCCGGCCCGAACTCAAGATGCCATCGCGGGCAGGCAGCTGGCGGGGCTGCCGGGCCAGGTGTTCGCAGCCGCCCGCCTCCCCTTCCTCTCCTTTCTCTCATCTCCTTTCACAAACTTCTCACATGTACCCGCCGCCTGCGCAGCTGCTGCCGGCCTCGCCTGTCGGCCGCTCGCCTCACATTGTGTGCGCGGGCTCAGAAGACCCGAGACGCCCAGAGGGACTGCGGAGCCCGAGGCCGAGCACCCGTGCGGGGTCGGCACGCGCCAGCCCTCCCCTTCCCGGCGTCCCCGCCCGCCGAGCTCCGGCCCTCCCGCGGGAGGGCTCCAGGCAGGCCCCGGACTCCTGAAGGCCTCACTTTCCTCATCTGAAAAACGAGGGGACCAAGCCAGGGATCTCCGAGAGCCCCCCTCCATCATGCACTCTCTCACTGAATACATTTATTGAGCATCTACTGTACGGCATCCCCCTCCCTCCCACTTACCCCGAACCCCTATGGAGCCGACAGGGCATTCGAGGTCTACTTCCAGTAGCTGTGTAGGAACAGGGTTGCTGCGGCCGGAAACGGATGAGAGAGGCCCCAAGTTTTGGGGGTTTAGTCTGTGCTTCAAGGAGAACCAGGCGGTAGTTTGGATCTGACAGCCCATCGCCCAGGACACTCTTCCTAGTAACTTCCCACAGTCAGCCCTTGGCTTTTTCATACTGCCCCCCCCCACCCCCAAATAGGCCCTGTTGTGTCATCATGTTTGCACTCTAGGCTTTAGAATATCACTGTCATCAGCAGCATGGCCAGCTCCGTGCTTGTCCTCCAGAATCTGAACTTGATAATCACATGGTTCTATTCCTGGCCCATGAAAACTGGTTTTGCCTTTCTCTTCTCCAGTTCATGGGCATCTTGGGAGTTCAAAGTCATAAAGTCAATCCCCATGTCACCCAGTTGGTTTGTCACCTCTTCCCTGACCAAAGGATTAGGCCTAGGACGTTTCTGTTGCTCAGTCAGCTTGGTTGTGAAGAGGCAGCAAGGGAAAAGGTCTGGATTCGAATATGGATATGTAGCCAATCTGCTATGTGACCCTGGACAAGTCACTCATGGGCTCTGGGCCTCCGGTTTCTCAGGACTGCAAGAGGGTGAGCGAGACAGGATTCATGGGCCCTTTCAGTGTGGATATGTCAAAGTTCTACGTGTGGATCTTGGAAAGATAGTACAGGTCAAATCCATCACCATCAATGGAAACCAAGTTCAATGGTTCTGCAGGGTGCTCTGCAAACAAAGCAGGACACTCTGTTGTTTCATGTATTCATCAAATGCTTGCCAAGCACTTCCTCTGTGCTGGGCACTTGCTAGGTCTGGAGATACAAAGATAAACAAGGGCTACGTGGTCCCTGCTTTAAAAGCTTAGAGTCAGGCTGTTGCCTTATTCATTCTTCACAATAACTTCCCAGAAGTGAATTATCCTTCCACCTTTTCTTTATGAATGAGGAAACTGGGTCTCAGAGAGGTTAAGTCACTTGTCTGCCAATGCACAGCTCATTGTTTGCTGAGCTCTTGCTCTGTCTGCCTGGCTGTGTGTACTCCGTCAGTTAATCCTAACAGCCACCCTACCTAGGATGTAGGTACTGTTACTACCTTTGTTTCACAGGGACGACTGCTGAGGCTCAGAGAAGTTGTGTTCCTCGAAACCACACAGGAATAAGCGGCAGGGTTAGGATTTGAACTCAGGTGCGCTGCCCTAAATGGCGGGCTTTCCCACCCATACCAGGCAGCCTCCGGGAAAGGGGGTGAAACTTCCTGTACCTTGTTCACTTCCCCTTCCGTCCCCTGGATGAAACAAAGAGTAGCAGAGCCATTAACCGGTCTCTGCAAATTAAAAAGAAGGAGGAGGAGAGGAAAGTGAGGAGGAGTGGGGGAACAAAGAGGGGGTGGAGGAGGAGGAAAAGAAGGAGAAGGAGAAGGAGAAGGAGAAAGAAACATAGCAAAGAAAGAGAGAAAGGGAAAACAAGCAAAGGCTTTGCTCCCATCAGGGGGGAAATCGGCGTCTTGTCGCCTAGCTCCATGCCCTGATTTATGATAAAAAATTTAGAGGAAATCATTTATATTTTAAAGGCTCTAAATAGCTGCATGAAAGTTTTATCTAAAGTGCCACTGTATTTATAGGCAGTCCTTCCATGCTGGAGGTAATTAATAGATGTAGAAATCGCAGGGCTCTGGGCTCCCCTGCCCGCCGGCCGGGATGGCGGCGCGGGCCTTGGCACCCGGGGACCGCGGGGCGGAGGAAGGGGGTGGCAGCGGCAGAGAGAACTGCACCATCCCCACCTCCCACCGGCCCGGCCCCGCCCTCGGGGAAGCCTATGCTGGGACCCCGGAGCTAATTCCCCGGGACTAAGGGATGCAGCTGGAGCCCAAGTTGAGCTGTGGTTCCCAGCTGCCCAGCTTCTAGTCCCCTTCAAGAGTCCATCACTAGAGAGTTCTAGAGGCGGCCCTCCTTGCCCCTTTCCTGCCCCCAAGCCAGCGCCCCGGGGAATTTGCCGGCTGTGCTCTGGCGGGTTTATAATTCCGGGAGGTCTTGGTAAGTGAGGTCCTGGGCTTCCTCCCTCCCCCACCCCAACTTTAGCCCAAGTCCCATTTCTCTCTCTGTGCCCCCTGGTCAAGGTGCCGGGTGCTTGTTTTGTTTTGGAAAAGGAAGCCAGTTGTGAGAGGCTGACAGCTCTCGGCTTACTTTAATTAAGGCTGTGAAATATTGATGGTTTTGGCTCTCTCTGTGGCCGCCACACCTTACAAGCTGGGAGAGAAGCCCAGGGATGAACAAGTTAAGGTAGGCCAGATGGTTTCCCTTCAGAAACGCCATTCAGACCTACAGAGGTGTCACCCCCTGAGAGCCTCACTGAGCCTACATAATTGATGGATCTCCTGAATGTGGAAGATAAAAATCCACCAAACTGGAAAGAAACAGTGATGATTCATTCGGGTTGAGGGGAGGGTGTGCCCGTGTACTGGGCTAAGGGTGGATAGGCTGGGGGTAAACAGCAGCTACCCTGATCCTTTTCTTTCATTGGGTTCCTTCCAGCTGGGCTGTATGGAGCCACTTTCTGTCAGGATGTAGGGCAGAAAGAACCCTCCCCATCTAAACACCCTCCTTTACCTTCCCCGGGGGACTAAGAGCAGGCATTCCTCGATGAGAAGCAACTATCCATCTCCCTTTTTATTTTATTTTTATTTTTTAAAGGTTTTTATTTACGTAATCTCTACACCCCATGCGGGACTCGAACTCATGAACCTGAGATCAAGAGTCGCATGCTCTTCCAACTCAGGCAGCCAAGCGCCCCTGTCCATCTTCCTTTTTAAAGTCCTGTAATTTCCTATGCTCTGATAAAGTACCACCAAAAGTGGGTTCAAAGGAAACTTACACAGTCACCTCTTTACCCCACCATCAACTTTGCACTACAGGATGAATGTGTGTCTGTGTTTCTTGGCGGGTCCTGCGGCTCTGAAGAGCACTACAAAAGAGTTGCCATCCTGGCGCATCAAGATATTTTGATCTAATGGGTTCATACATTTATGGGAGTTGGAGGGGACTGAGTCAGTGCTGTTTGTGGTGGTGGTAGTGCGGTGAGGGAGACTCGGTCTTCCAAAACCCATGTCTTCTGCGTGCGTGAGCAGGGGTGAAACATTACTTTTGACATCGGATGACCTTGCCATTGACACATTTTGATACATCAGTCCAGAAGGGTGTTATAAACAGTTGCTTCTCTTTACTAAAATTCATCACTTTACAAACAAAATACTATAAATACACTCTGCCCCATTCCATTTTTTCCCATGTATATTTATCCATAATTTATTATATTTCTCAAACACTGTTTTTCTCACATAACAAAAAGGACAATGAAGGTCTGGCTCTACCCCTGGGTTTAGCATCCAAGTTCTAGTAGATTAGAAATAGAGAACCTGGAGGCTCTTCTCTCTTATTTTCCCAGATATTTTTCTCTCTGTGAGAATGACAGTTCATCTATTTCTTCTGCTCTTTGCGGAACAGGGTGGGGGAGATCTTATATGCATTTGCAACGGAGTCTTTCAGAACTCGAACAAAATCAGGTCTGGTGGTAAATAGAAGGATCTGGAAGTGAAAGTCATATTCCAAAGGGCTGTATACATCACAGTATGGTAGGTGGTACTCTGTCAGATTTCACTTCGCATTTATAACCTCATTTTCTCCAGAGAGCATGTTGCATACGACCGGCCAGTTCCAGGACAGTAGGAAATGACCGAATCCTTTGTGAATAAGCGCTAAGCGTTTGCTAGCTGTTTTCAGTGTGCAGAGTGGCTGTGTGAGAGGGGATGGTCAGAGGGTGTGGGGGGTCAGGGAAGCTTCCTCTGAGTTGCTGTGAGCTGAATGCCACGAAGGAACTCCCATGTGGTAATCTCTGAGGAGAGTTTGCGCAGGAAGACTAAGTGCAGCACCCCAGGCTGGGAAAGCGTTCGTGTGTCAAAGACCAGGGGAAAGGACGCTGTGCTCATGGGGCCAATGAACAAGGGAGACGAAAGGGATGAGTTTGGAGGGGTGAGGGGATTAAACAGGACCTTATAAGCCATGGTAAGAAACTGGCGCTTTGTTCCAAGAGCAGTGGAAAGTTTTAAGCAGGAAAGTGATAAGCCTTTTGATAAAAGTCTCCTAAAAGGGAACACAACCTAGCAGGCACACAGCGGGGAGGTCTTCCAGAAAAAAAGTGGTACTCTGGCTGTTCCCTCTGTCTGGAATGCTCTTCTTGCAGACAGGCACGTGGCTCACTTGCACATTGCCTTCAGGCGTCAGCTTAAATGTCATCTTCTCAGCGAAGCCTCCCCAGATCCCTCTCGTTACCATTTCAGCTCTCTCCCCCCTCCCTTCTCTGCTTTGTCTCCATAGCACTCATTAGCTTAGAAACTTTATAGTTGTATTTGACTTTCTTGTTAGTTTGTTGTTAATTTTGCTAATACCATGTAGATTTGATGAGGGCAGGGGCTTGGCTTTAGTCACTTCCATATACCCAGTGTCGCCAACACTGCCTAGAGCTCAATAAATTTGCACGGAATCAATGAACTCACCTGAGCTGAGTTTTGACAGCCTCTGGTTTAAAAAATGACGCTCCCTGGGCCATTGGTGAGGCATGTATTTGGGTCCCCTCATCCAGGGAGGCCCCAGAGCCTTTTGTCACCTTGGAAGGTATGAAAGGTAGGTAGCCAACGTGGACATCAACCTCGCCTCGGCCTGTGCCCCCATCATCCTGCTCATCGGGCTAAGCCCCTTCCCATCACAGAATCTCTGTCTTCATGTTCTTCTCCCTGGAATCTTATCCCCCCATTTCTTCGCCTGGCCAGCTCCTCCTTGTCTGTCATTGAGTCCACATGTCACCTCATCAGAGAGAACTTCCCTGGCCTTCCTTGCCTCCCCAGTCAAAATTGCATATAGCCCATACCCCCACCGGTCACTTTCTACCCCATTACTCCATTCTTGTTTTTCAACCCAGCACTTAGGACGATCTGAAAATTACTTCTCCCTTTACTTGTTGATGCATTACCACCCATGTGCTTTCACACGAACGTAAGCTCCATGAAAGCAGACGAGGCCAACCTCGTTTTTCACGGACTCTCCAGTGCCTGGCACACAGGAAGCTACTCCAAGCGTGTGTCGAACGAATGCATAAATGAATAAATAAGTCAGACAAGCTAAGGTTGGCCTAGAGCTGCAGAGTGAGTGATTGGCATTGCCCAGGAAACCCAATTCCCAAGTCCCTCCTCCCTTTAGACCACATTGCCTCCCCGATGTATGTGGGAAAAGATAGCTGAAAAGATATACAAGAAGAGCTGAAACTTTTCTAAGCCCAAACTGAAGGGGCAATGCTGAGCTCTTTCGGAGGAAAGAGGAGGCATGTTCCAGCTCTGGGAGGATCACTGCTTCCATTGTTCGGCTGAGCCTTTGGGTCAATAAAGCAGATTTCTGACATCATAAAGCCAATTAAGACAAAAAAAAAAAAACCATATACACAAAACTTGACACTGGCTATGACATGACTGTTCCATTGTACAATCTGATCGAGGAAATGTATCTAGGATTACCCAGACAGTCAATTATTCATGAGCTAAACGTCCAGGCATCAATTACCTGGCTTGATGCTCTTATTCATTAAGGAGATTGAACAGCCCAACTTAACAAAGCAGGAGAAAGTTGCTAAGTAACAGAAGTTACCTGACCAGCCTGCAACACTGCAACTTCCACAATATGAGGCTTTTCATGGCAAGAGAGGGCTGCAGGATCACCAGCACCAGAGATCAGGTGGTAACCCCCGGCGGGGTAGTTTCAGCTTCAGCAAAGGGAAGGGAGCTCAGGGGACATGGGTTTGATTTAGACACTTGGAGGATTGTACAAGATATAAGCTAAGTTCCCTTTACCAAATGAGGGGGATATTTACCAAGAGGAATAAGAATATTTCACAACACGGATTAGTTAACATTTTAGTTGAAATCCAAAGATGCCTCTCTAGCATATAATTGAGCAAAAGTAGACTGTAAGTATAACAACAATTCCCCTGGGTGCTGCAAATTCTTAGACTTTCTCTTCAGGCATCCATCCGAGAGTGAGTCTAAAAATCATGCTAAGGATAAGAAAGGGTGCCTGGGTGGCTCAGTCGTTAAGCATCTGCCTTCGGCTCAGGGCGTCATCCCCGAGTCCTAGGATCGAGCCCCACATCAGGTTCCTCCGCTGGGAGCCTGCTTCTTCCTCTCCCACTCCCCCTGCTTGTGTTCCCTCTCTTGCTGGCTGTCTCTATCTCTGTCGAATAAATAAATAAATAAATAAATAAATAAATAAATAAATAAATAATCTTTCAAAAAAAGGATAAGAAAATTTATAAATAGGATACAAAAGTTTCTATAGAGGACACAGAGCTTTATATACCCAGCATAATTAACTTTCTCCTTATAAAAACTTGTTTCACTACAGATAAAACTGCAGTTCCCTTGGCTACTACTTCTAGTACTTGTCTGTATTACTTTTACAATCAGAAAAAAACCAAACTCATGTATTCTCAGATGTGAACATACAGATCTTGAGGAAAGGAGTTTCTGTTTGGGGCTTCCAGGGAATATAGTGGTTGACACAGGGTTTTCCAAAAATTGGGGTGCATTACCACATCCAATGTGTTGTTTTGGGACATAGTGTGATGTAGGCAAGGCTAGTTACACAATTTGCAGGACCCAGTGCAAAATGAAAATGTAGATCCCCTTGCTCAAAAATTAAGAATTTCAAGATGGCAGGGGCACCTGGTGGTCCAGTTGGTTAAGTGATTTCAGCTCAGGTCATGATCCCAGGGTCATGGGATCGAGCCCTTCATTGGGCTCCAAGCTTGGTGGGGACTCTGCTTGACATTCTCTCTCCCTCTCTCTCTGTCCTTCGTACCACCCCCGAAATAAATAAATAAATAAATAAATAAATAAATAAACAAACAAACAAATAAATAAATAAATATTTTTTAAAAATTTCAAGATGGCAACAACAGAGCGTTAAACCGAGCATGGGGCCCTTCTCAGCACAGAGCCCTGTGCCGCTGCCCAGGTCGCACACCCACCAAACTGGCCCTGGGTTGCTGAGTTAAGAACACAGGCTTCTGGGTGAGACAGACTCCAGTGTGAGTCCTGACTTCACCTTTACTAACTAGAAAGCACTGATGAGTCTTCATTTTCTTGGAGGTAATAATAGGAGCAAAATGAGGATGAAGTGAGACCACGCCTGGCACATGCCAACCACTCCACAGGGGATAATTATCTCTAATGCTGTGGAAATATTAATGACAAGTTAGTGACAATGGAGCAAGGCTGCTCCTGGCCCTGCTGGTAAGCGTCTGCATGGGGTAAGCTGATTCACACACTCGAACTCCAAAACAGGGCAAGCCACGACGGACTGACACGGACGCTCTCTCTGCACTTGGGTATCACCTGGTCCGGTTCAGCGGAATTCCTTTCTTCCCACAGCTATTAGCACCTGAGAAGGGCCTGATTTGGGTTGATGTGAATATTTCATGTGAGGTGAGGCTCTTGCAAGTTTGATAACTGAGGCTCATTCGGAGCCAACATAATCTGGCTCATTCATTCATTCATTCATGAAATGCTTTGAGATGGTCATTCGCTGGCACTGGGGAAGCAGATGAATCTTAGGCAGTTCCTATCCTGGAAAATACTGCCACAGCCCTCTGTGGGACTGACTTGTTTTCATCTTTTTAGGTCTCGGCTCAACTATCAGCCCCTCAGATGGGCCTTCCTCCCTGCCCTCCCCAAAGAAGACCGCCAATGACTGTCTCATGACCTCATTCAGTGCCTTCATAGGTCCTGTTGACTTATTTGTCAGCAATAGAGCCAGTATCTTGCTCATTCTGGATCTCTGAGCACAGAGAAAGTCCTGGCTTCCAGCAGGAACACAGTCAATACTTCCCAAAAAGTTAGTGAATAAAGGTGTACGGAAGTTGGATGGTGCTGTGGGAACACAGAGGAGGAGCACAGCGTTCTGCGCGTGGAACTGCTGCCCATGCTTCCCAGGGGAGGGGCCATTTCAGGTAAGTCTTAAGAGATGGAAAGGACTCTGACAGGCAAACAAAGGTGGGTGGATGTTCTAGACTGAGGGGAACAGCATGTGCAAAAGCAAGAGGCCCAAGAGAGTTCAGGGACTGCAGATGTTTTAGTGGAGCCACAGGTCGGGTGCAGGTCAGGGGAGGGCAGGAATTTGGCCCAGAAGCTGACGTGGGAACCAGATCACTGAAAGCGTTGTATGGAATTCTAAGGAAGCTGAGTTTAACCTGGAGGATGTCAAGCAAAGTCCAATTATCTGCCTGCTCAGTGGCCGGCACCGAACCAAGTGTAATGGGTAGAGCAGTGAATAAAACATACATAGTCCCTGACCTCAGGGAGCTTACCTTCTAGCAGGAAAGACAGACAGGACACAAAGGCAGAGTGCTTTACCACTCCATCATTAAACAAAGACTACTAAAAGTGCTGCGATCAAATAATAGAGGGTGGGGTGAGAATCCATAACAGGATATGCGACCTGGGTTAGGGATTGGAGAAGCCTACAATTAAAAAAAAATACTTTATTTATTTATTTGAGAAAGAGAGAGAGAGAGAGAGAGAAAGCACGAGCAGGGGGAGGAGCAGAGGGAGAAGCAGGCTCCCTTCCGAGCAGGGAGCCCAGTGTGGGACTCCATCCCAGGACCCTGGGATCATGACCTGAGCCAAAGACAGACACTTAACTGACTGAGCCACCTAGGTCCCCAAGCCTACCCTTTTTGATGCTCACATCGGTCCTGGAAAAATCTATTGTTTGATGGTTTGGTTTTGGCTTTTTTTAATGTTGAGTTAGCTACTGTATAGTACATCAGTAGTTTGTGATGTAGTGTTCAGTGATTCATTAGTTGTATATAACACCCAGTGCTCATCACAACATGTGCCCTCCTCAATACCCATCACCCTGTTACCCCATCCCCCACCATTAACTCAAACACATTTACTGATGGGGGAAAAAAATCTCACAAATCTCACATATATACTGAGGATTTCAATAAGCCTACTCCCAGAAAGACCCATTTGGTTTGACGCCACTTATATAATATTTTATTTTATTTTATTTTATTTTTTAAAGATTTTATTTATTTATTTGACAGAGAGAGAGAGACAGCCAGTGAGAGAGGGAACACAAGCAGGGGGAGTGGGAGAGGAAGAAGCAGACTCCCAGCAGAGCATGGAGCCCGATGCGGGGCTTGATCCCAGGACTCCGGAACCACGCCCTGAGCTGAAGGCAGCCGCTTAACAACTGAGCCACCCAGGCGCCCCCACTTATATAGTATTTTAAAGCATGCAAAATATTATTATCTGTTATTACAAACATATAGCATGAAGACATGCATGGGAATGAGAGAGACCAGAAGAAGTGTAGTGCTTCCCTTGGGGGTAGGGTAAAGTTTGGAGTAAGAAATACCACTGGAGAGGTTGAACTTCATTTATAATGGTTTATTTCTCAGCTGGGTATAGATATATGAGTTAATTTTATTCTCCGTATCTTTCCATATTTTTGAAGTATTTCACTTTTAAGAAAATAAAGTTAACTGAAGTCTATATTAAGTATTTTTTATTAGTACCATTACTGTAGAAGAGATTGTAACAGGGGCACCTGGGTGGCTCAGTCAGTTAAGCATCCAATTCTTGATCTCAGCTCAGGTCTTGATCTCAGGTTTGTGATTTCAAGCCCTGAGTTGGGCTCCACGCTGGGTGTGGAGCCTAATTAAAAAGAGAGAGAGAGAAAGAAAGAGAGAGAGAGATTATAAGATCTGTTCTTTAAGACAGTACAGGAAATGGAAGTAGTATGCAGTACCAATTTTATCACACATCGCAGAGTGAATAAACAAAGGGCACAGACATTTTTATTAGGTCAAAAACTTTCCCTCATTCTAAAATTTCTTCTCAGAGATTCTGTATATAAAGCAAGAAGTAAGTAAAGGAAACCAGGACTCTTTAGTGACTGGCTGGACTTCTTGCAAATTCGGGTTATCTTTATTTGGGAAAGAGGCAACTGAAATGAAAAGCAATCCGGAGAAGGCAGAAGGAGCTAGAACCTCACGTTCTCACCAACAGTGCTGAAGTCCAGGCGCCAGTGGAACAGCACCCCGATCGATGGCTAAGTGCATGGGAATGACTGGTCTTCTGCCCCATCACCAATGGCTTTCCATGGTGCCCCTCTGAAAGGACTCCCGGACCTGTGTGCATCTCTGGGCACTGCGACCAAGGTCAAAGTTGGTATAGGGTGCAAGAATGGGCTTACTTGTTTCAGAATATTTTTTCATGAGCCCATGATGGGTCTCTGTGGCAGTTCTTAAAATAGCTCATACGACTCCAGGAAGGAGTCACTGGACTGGCGGCCACTTCTTGATCATTCAGCAGAGTGCTAGCAGCTGTCACCAGGCCAGAGGAGCAGAGAGACCATGGACCTGCCCTCCCCTGGCAGAACACATTTCCCCAAATCCTTATCGCAGACGCAGAACTAAAAGCTCTACCTAATTTGCTACCTCAGCAGCACAGTGTCCAATAATCTCCTCTGATAAATGGAGATAAATAGTGTTTGGAAGGTGGACAGTGCTGTCAATCTAGCCCCATTCTAGGAGACACAAAGGCGTCAAGCCATCCTCTGAAGTCAAAGTCTATAAAACCATCGGTAGTGGAGGCTCTTTTCCACCCTAGACATGTTTCTGTGGGCCTATCCAATTGCTAAATCCATCCATCCATCCGTCCATCTATCCATCAAAACATGGTTCAATGTCTCTCTGTGTCAGGTTCCATTTCAGGCTATGGGATATGAAAACGACCGGGATTCGGGCCTGGAGGAGCACACAATCAATGTTGACCGCATACCTGCTGAAAATAGGACCTGGCACTAGATTCCTTCGGAAAAATTCTCCTTCCAGCTGTGATATGACAAGTGAATGAGATGATAAGATCAATGGTGAAGGCCAGATAGTCTTGTCCAGGAGTGGCCAATACATTTGCTATATCCTTGTGTCACTTATACTCAACTGGTGATGGCTGTCTAGAACACTGTGAGAATGACTCTGAGTGTAAGTTTAGCTGGTGGGAAAGAACACTGAGGTTGATTAGTGATGTCCCTTGCAAGTGGAGAATGGGGGAGCGGCTGCACATATTTGCGTTCTCTGGGGCAGTGGAAAGACAACAGACAAGAAGTCTGTACACAGAGACTTTGATTTTATTTGTACTAATAGCTGTGTAGCTTAGACAAGTGAGCTACTTTCTCTCTGTTCCCTGATCTGTAGAACAAGGAGTGTCACATATTCTTTGCTCTATTTTCCTCCCAAGGTTGCTAGTAATAATTGAATAAAATAAAATATGAGGAAGTATCTGTCACTATATAATTATGTTGTAGGTTACCATTATACTGAATTAGGCTTTAATCTGGGCGGGGCGGGGCGGGGAATCAACCAGTTTGTTTCCCTTTTTTTATGGATTTGATTTTGTTTTTCTATGCAGTCATATTACAGAGAGCACTTGTGTAAGGTAGGTCTTTCTGATGTTAAAGAACATTCAAGATAGGAGAAGAGTATTGTAAGAATTCCTTTAAAATGAGGAAAACAGAGTTCTCACCGAAACCCAGGATAGCCGGGATTCATGGACACTGGTCCCCAGTTCAAGATAAGGAGTGTAGTTTATGATCCAATGTCGCCCTATGGCCTTAGCACTGTCTCAGCAGCTGGAGTCTGATCCCCGACGTCACGACAGCTCTGTCATGCTTACTCCTCTGTGTGATGTTGGTAACGATGATCATGGTGATAAAGATAGTTATTGATGCTGTGTCAGGCACTTCACCCAAGGCTTTACTGAGATATCTTCCTTTAATCTTTCCAACCATCCCATTAGGTATTCGTATTTTAGAGATGAGTTGGCCGAAGTCCTAAGAGGCTAAGCAACGTCAAGGTCACAGAGATAATGAAGATCACCTGAAAGCAAAATCTGGGAGGAGTTAAGATGGCGGAGTCGTAGGCGGACCCTAATCTCGCCTCGTCCCTCGAACACAGCTAGATAAATTTGATAGCAAAATCTGTTGAGGTCTCACTCACTACACTGCACTACCACCCATCCCACGAGTCTCCGACTGAGATGATTTGACCACACAGCAAAGAGTAATTCACTCAGGCTGGGAGCTGGATTGACAATCCCAAGCACCTCAGCAGCTTGGAGTTCTGGGACTCGAGCCCCATAACACTGGTGCAAAGAACTGTTGTTTCAAGTACAAGGGTTATTTTTCAAGAACAGGTAGCCTGATAGAATCAAAAGGAGCACAATTGACCCAGGGACATCGTAGTTCTATTCATGTGTGTGTGTGTGTTTTTTTTAATTTAAGTACTTTGGATTAAGTTCTAGCAAGGCAGCAAAAATTAGAATTTTCTCCCATTTCACTCACATCACCTGTTTCTGTTCCCAGAACTCGTAAAATCTCCATTTTCTAATATCACATTTTACAGGGCCCTTGTCCATAATGTAGACCACATCCTTTCAGCATTTACATTCTAGCAGGTAAATAACATTCATTTTAAGAAGTTCACATCATATGCTTCTTAAGAACTTGCTGAAGTCTATATATAGTGCAAGTGCTTGGGCCTGTCTAGACCGCCAAAAGGAACTATTCTGCCATAGAACACTGGCTGAAGTTTGTTGAATTAACAGCCCTCTCAGAGTCACTGGTCTCAAAATATCTTGTTGAAACTTCACATCTTCAATTGTGTCCATTTTGCCCACAAAGTGATTATACGAACTTATGGATGGACAGTCTAGCCAGATGGAGCTCAGCCGTTTAGCCCCAAATTCAGCTCTAGTCCCACCCTTAGTAGAAAATTTACAGAGAGTAATTTATCTGCATCCAGCGTATACTATTTGGTACCTAATCATAGGGTTGTTTGAGGGGAAAGAATAAATTAATGTGCCCAACGTGTGGCATGCCTGAAACATTAATACCCTCATTAATGGTAGGTCTAGCCATCATCATGGTGGTGTCAGGGGTGGCCACGTTCGCCCTGCCCCATGCACACGTAAAGCTCTGCCCAGCGTTCCATTACATTTCATTATTTGCTTATTCATCTGTATTTTATGAATTTCTTAGAGTGATTAAAATGTATCACATGGGGCACCTGGGTGGCTCAGTCGGTTAAGCATCTGCCTTCGGCTCAGGTCCTGGAATCGAGCCTCGCATTGGGCTCTCTGCTCAGCGAGGAGGCTGCTTCTCCCTCTCCAGCTCCCCCTGCTTTGTTCTTCTCTCGCTGTCTCTCTGTGTCAAATAAATAAATACAATCTTAATGAATAAATAAATAAATAAATAAATAATAAAACAAAAAAATGTATCACATGAGTAATAAGCGACATTTTTAAAGGCTGGTACTTGCAGTCACTTGTTCTTGCTGCGAAGTAGGTAATCATCAGATGTCCAAAGTCTTCCCTAAAGACACACATTTGTAGGACTGTTAGAAAGTCTCTCCTAGCTGATCTTTAAATAGCAAAAAGAACGCTTCCCCATATTATTACTAATTAAGCATCTCAGAGAGAACTAGCACAGGTGACCTCTTTCTAAACTGAGGAAATTAGATGTCTTTGTTTATTCTTTGCAATGTTTAGCCATATTCAGACTGCAGACATGACTACTATATTTGGCTATTAACCAATGTCACTAAGAATCTGAGTACGAATTTTAGCCCCAATTCCTATAAAAACGTGATGTCCTCAACAGTCTTTTTAGAGTGGGGAGGGCACGTGGGCTGTCTAAGAACCCACACATACAGTTGCGAGTAAATGTCACTGTGTGCCACCTTCATTTAGGGAGCTGGGGGGACACTGAAGGGAAGTTCCTTATGAAAACACACACATTTAAAATATCACATAACCTTTTTAAAGACATATAATAATTTCAAATGTATTATAATGGTCTCTTTTCTCTCGATTATATATATAATTAAGGCAGATAGAATGTATTGCATAGCTGGTTCTGAAATGAGGCAAAAGCCTTTGTTTTTCCCTGGAGGGCTGAAGTTTTTCTCCAAAATCACTGTAATTAGAACAAGGACGTCTGTGGTTCTCTTCCAGCTATGTGAGTAAGTGACAGCTTTGCTCTACATTTTGCTGTGTCTTCCCCTTACTTATGGTGTGATGTTTGCCTTGTTCTAATTGCGTGATTACCCCAAGGCTTCTGGAAGGTAGGAGTGTGGGAGGAAGAAGGCTTTTCAAGAAACCTAAGTGAGTCTTTGTAAAACATGGTTTCAGTCCGTGGAGGGGGCCACGAGGCCAGGAGAAGGGCTCGTGCAGTCTATAACGTGCCTGTCAGTCCGTTCCCTGGGGATCCCTCTACTTTTGTGGATTAAAACATAGTTGTTGTACATTTTGCCCGTGGCATTCAGATTTGTGTCTGTGCACCTGTGGGCGTGTCACGAGGCAGTGGTTTTGTGTGTTAGCGAGATAACTAGTGACTCCAGTCTGTTCCCTGAAACAGAACGGGACGAGAGAGAACTAATGGATCGAATTCCCAAAAAGAACGGGTGGTAGGAGAACAACCTCCAAAAAGTCTTTAAATGCACAGGCTTGAAAAACAGAAGGTTTGGATGAAACGCTCTCAGCAGTTACAGAGCTGGGCCACCAGGAACCCAGCCCGCTCAGCCCACAGTCGTGGCTGGTGCTGGAAACTGTAGGCACAGATAAGACAGCCTTCTGCCACGCGGGCTAACAATCCTGCAGTGGTGAAATGCTGCATCGGGACGTGCGTGCAACAACCGGAATGGCAGACGGGGAGCAAGGAACATGTCGCCTCTCCTAAACAGGGGCCCAGTGGGTATACAAAAAGGCACCGAGTACAGAGGCAGCTGCCCGGGAGAGGGTGTGAGATAGTAACCGGAGAGCACCAGCTCTAGAATTGGAAGGACAGGAGCTGGAATCCATGCCTTGCCTCTTCCCAGCTGGGTGACTTGGGGCAAATTAATCAACCACTCTGAGCTACAGTTTCCACATTTGTGAAGAAAGTGCTTTTAGTACCTACCTCCCAGGGTTAGGTGTGGGCATTCATGATGATTGGTGCAGACAAATAAGTGAGTCTTTATATGGGGAGGCTGTTTTGTCACCAGGCATGCTCCCCCAAATCACTCATGATAAAACCAACAACAGCACTCATAGTAGCCAGCACCTACCAGGTATCCATCCGGACAGGTGTCCTACTGAGTGTTTATGGGCACTGCCAGCCCCACGAGGCAGCAGGTGCTATTTGTATCCCCGTGGACCAGAGTGAAAACAGATTCGTAGATTGTCAAGTAATTACGGTAACGGAGCCGGGCGGTCTCCACCGGGACCTGCACCGGGTCTGAGCTCCTTCAGAGTCTGCCCAGCTAAAGATGCTGCTGGCGGTGGAGAAAGCTGTAAAAACAGGAAGAAAAAAAAAAAAACAAACTGTACATAGCTGTGGGCTCAAGTATGGGCTCTGCTTAAGCAATTTGTACTTAAAACTTCACTTCGGGGAGCCTGGGTCATGCAGTCGGTTAAGCGTCCAACTCTCGATTTTAGCCCAGGTCATGATCTCAGGGTCGTGGGATGGAGCCCTGTGGGGGGCTCAGCAGGGAGTCTGCTTGAGGATTCTCTCCCTCCCTCTCCCTCTGCCCCTCCCCCTGCTCGCTCTCTCTTTCTCTCTCAAATAAATAAATCTTTTTTAAAAATTCACTTTTACCCTAAAAAATAGTATTTCTCTACATAACTACGTAACACTTTCTTCCTCCTTAGGCCATAGTGGTCCCTCCCTAGAGGTACTGCAGAGAAAGTGGGGGTTGCCACACCAGCAGGCACGCACTTTCAAGGGTTATAGGACTGGTGAGTGCTCCCAGAGAACTCTGCTGCGCTCTCACAGTCCCAAGTTATTTTTTTTTAAAGATTTTATTTGTTTTTTTGAGAGAGAGCAAGAGAGACAAAGAGCCTGAGCTGGGGGCAGTGGCAGAGGGAGAGGGAGAAGCAGATTCCCCACCGATCAGGGAGCCTGATGCGGGGCTCGATCCCAGGACTCCGAGGGACTCCAGGATCATGACCTGAGTTGAAGGCAGATGCTTAACAGACTGAGCCACCCAGGTGCCCCAGTCCCTAAGTTATAAACGGAAAACATGACTCAATAAAAAAAAAAAATTATCATGTGCTTATTATAGGAACATTAGAAAATATAAAGAAGCACAAAGAAGGCAATAAAAGCAATTCACAACCACAAATACTCTAACATTTTAGTATTTATCCTCCTACTGTTTTTTTTCCCCTAGACACTCAGATGCATTCATACAACCGTTGATTTCTCCCACCTTCACCCTAAGCTCTCTCTTCCCTCAGAGTGGCCTGTCCCCAAAATAGTACCATTTGCCTAGTTGCTCAGAGCAGTATCTAGGAATGATGTTTGAGTCCTTTCTTGCTCACCCCACATCCAATCCATTGACATATCTCGTCTCTCTCGCCTCCCAAATACAGCTGCTTCTAAGGCCATCATCACGTCCAGACCCCTCTTGCCTTTTCACCTCCTGACTTCTACAATTAGCTCCCTGTCTCTCTCGCTGATTTTCAAAGCAACAATCAGAGTCTTTTTTAAAGAGTTTCGTCATGTCATACCCCTACTCAGAACCTTCCAATAGCTTCCCATCACACTTAGAACGAAATCCAAGACAGTCCCACGGCCTACAAAGTCCTATGTGATCTACTCCCCTCCCCTCACTGCCCCTCTGATCTTCTTACCCCCATCGGATCCCACTCCCCATGCTGCTTCCTGCACCCCATCTCAGGAACAGCAGGGCCCCAGTCTGAAGGTACTCATCCTTCTGTGTGGAGCCCTCTGCTGCCAATCTGGGCACATGACTTGTCAAGCAGCTCTCAGCTCTCTCTCTATGATCTGTCTCTCTCGCCAGAAAGAAACTCCATGAGAGGAGAGGACTTGGTTTACCTTGTTCTGAGGCCCCACATTCTAGTACAGTGTCCATCACCTTAGACATGTGGATCATACATGAGACTAAAAATTAGACTAGTGGATGTAAAACCACAACTTTGATAAGAGAATATACTAGTCAGTAGAAGTTGGGCTAAGGTGCAGTAACAAACAAGGCCTATGTCTCAGTCACCTCAGATAACAAAGAATAGCTTCTCTTTCACAATACTTGTCCATCATACACTGGTGGGGAAGGGAGGTGATCTCTGCCCAGGGTACCCTCACTTGGCGATGAAGGCTGACGGAATCTCTATGCCTGGACAGTTGCAAGACCATGGCAGAGAGGAAAGATTAGAGCAAATTGGACTGCTCCTTACAGGCTTCTATGGGGAATTGATATATGTTGTTTCTGTACCCATTTAATGTACCAAAGCTAGTCTCATGGCCACCCTTAACTCCATGGAGGCAAGGGAAGCATGACAATCATGTGCCTAGACAGAGGGGAATCAGTACAGGGTGTCCACAAAGTCTGAAAACATAGGAGAATACATTTTGAATAGTTTGTTAATATTATAATTCTTGAAAATTTTATATTTTCTTGTTTCCAGACTTTAAATACACTCTATTTGGCCAACAGCACTGAAAAGTTCTGCAGTGCTGTGCTGAAAATGTCTTTCTCGTCCCTGGTGCCCCTGAGAACGCGTAACAGGGATCTGACATCTATTTGTGGGAAGTGCTGTTTGAGCTGAGGTCTTAAGAATGAGTTGCTTAAGGGAGAAGGAAGATGTTTCAGGGAGGGTAAACTTCTTAGGCACAGGGCCTGGGTGTTGTAGGGGGAGTCATGGAAAGAGTCAAGGGTGAGTAGAGCTGGAGATGGAGCAAGAGAGGAAGGCAGGACCAGGGTTCTGTGTGCATTTGGGTGAGGGTGAGGCACATATTATATTTGCAAAAGGGGCATCAAACTCCAGCTGTTTCAGAGCCTGTTTTCTTTTAACTTAACATTATATCATAAACAACTTTCCTTGTCATCATAAGCCTTAATACAACTTATTTTTAATGACAGCACAGAACCATTATATAACCAAATAATAATTCATTTAACCAATCTCCTACGGTTCAGTTTTGAAATGGCTTCAATTTTTTCACCACTGTAAACGGTGCTACAGAGAAGACCTTGTAATTTAGTTTTGTCTCTTCCACCATCATTCACTTGGGATGAATTGTTTAAAGCACAATTGCCGGGTAAACGACTACACACATTTGTTAAGCTTTTTTTTTTTTTTTTAACGAATTAAAAAATTCATTCTCTGGACAGCTTGTGCCACTCTCTCCTACACCACAAATACCACTTTACTTTAAATGTGAAGACATTTATAAGTTACTCGATTTCACTGTTTCCTAGCCCCGTGCACCATACCGAGCCGAGGGAAGGAGGAAGGAGGAGCGAGCAGAGCAGCGAGATCTCCAACTGCGCAGGATACTTTCATTGAGACAAAACGGCAACACTCATCTATCAGGCAATAGTTTCCAGTAAGTACCATCATCTCGTCCACAATATAGATCTCTCTGGCAGCACACATTTAGGGGCCCTATAATTCAGGAGTCACTGTTGAAACAGATCAATGGGTCCTGCACATGATAACAAGCTTTCACCCGCAATTGAGAGCTGGGGAGTCTGCGCCTCTCCCCGCCGAGCCGCCGGCCGGTGAATGGCTGGCGAATCACCATTGAGCCCTGCCGGCGGCGCACTCTCCGTTCCCGGCGCAGCCCTGCAGCGGAAGGGGAAGCAGTGCGGCTTTGCGGTGGGAGGAGGGGACTGCGCCATTAGAACTTCTTTTGGACCCTGCTACTGACTTCTCCCGTGGCCTCAAAGCCGCCTGTCTCCTTCTTCCCAGTGGGGAAGCAGGGAGAAGTGTAGCTTCTCCCACGTAAAGAATCCGTCCAAGCGCTCAAAGTCTTTTAATTCATCTGTGCCTCCGTGAAAGGAAATTTTGCTGCCCAGGGCAATTAATTGGTGTTTTAAAAAGATTTTATTTACTTGAGAGGGAGAGAGAGAGCGCGCGCGCGCACACACAAGTGGGGGGGAGGGGCAGGGAGAGAGGGAGGTGTAGCACTTCAGAAAAATCTAGATTTCCTGGTCACGGAAAGAGGGCAAATCAAAATCAAGGCACCGATGAGAAATAAGAAATGTGGCAAATTGTCTTTTTCTCTACAATGAACCAGTAAGCTAACATGATACTAAAATATGAAGCTTGTTGGAGGTCTGAAAACAATGTAGAGGAAATATTTTTTGTAATTATGGAAAGATAGCAACTTATTACTGGAAGAAAAAGATAATGAAAGCAATATAATCAACACGATTCCATTTTTTTGAAAATTGTGAGCGTAAATATATGTAAATACATCCTTCACAGAATGTGTGTAAATACATTCACTAGAGGTAGACTCATGGAAAAGTATCAAGTGGTTGTCTGTGGGTTTTCATTTTTCTTCCTTTAGCCAATCTCTATTTTCTGATTTTTCTACAATGAACATAAATTACTTGAGCACTAAAAATTACTTTAAAGTAACTGATGAATATTTTAGAGGACAATGATCTCTGTGAACCTAAATAGAGAATAATCCGGGAAGCTTTCATATTATACATATGGACATGATCCAAAACTGAGTAATATGAAATATTTGTTTTCACTGAAAAGAAGTAAGGAAGTCAAAGGGAGGTGGCATTTTCTGACTTGGAGTAAACATATCTGGGGACCTGATCAGGAATAGTTATTGACTTTTGTAACTCCACTTAGGAAAATTCTGTTTCTAAATGCTGTTATGGATCAGATTCTTCTTCTCTGCAAACAATGCAGGTTTTAATTCCACGGAATGGATCATCTCTTCAAATTACACTAGCAGTCACCAACCTAACACAGCACCGTGCAGTCCCATGCAGGTCTGGAGGCATCTCCTGGCACATCACGCGTGTTCCGTATATCCCAAGTACATGCCTATTGTACCAAATAAGAGAGAGGTAAGTGGGGTTCATCCATGACTATAATGATAACACGCCTATATATGGCAGCCCCTCTTATGGACTCCTTGCTCATACCACTCTTGGGGAGGGATTGGATGAAATGTTGAAAGAATATAATGTTAATCTGACCATTTTCCACTACTGGACACTCCCGTTTTGCTTTGGGAACTAGCCCTTTTTGAATGGATACAATCTTGGTGGGACTGTCAACCATGAGTCCTATCCTCCTCTGGCTAACGGTTTGGCATATGACTCAGGGTTGGCCAGACAAGTATTCTCAACATGGACACTGAATCCTGAGTGGACTGACAAGGGCTGTAGGAGCTCATTCATGACAGTTGTGACACCTGAAAGTATGGTCCCGTTATTCCTGCTGCCTCAGAACTGCCTGGATCCTGTCATTTTCTGAGATTTTCAGCCTTTTCCTCAATTCTGTATGGTACTATATTTTCAGTAAATTCCTTTTTTTAAATTAGTTAGATTTATTTTCTGTGGCTCATAACCAAGGAACACAAAAAGATACAAAGACCCCTTGTCATGGACCAGCCTCTGAATCTCTGCAAAATCACAAGATGATACTGGGTGATTACACCTGTATGCCTGGAGTCTGGTGACAAGAGGTCACAAAATACCTATTATTCCCTGGAAATGAAATGAGTACAAATATATGTATGTATACACACATGTGCGCATACATGCAATATATATATGTAAATATATTGTATAATGAATTAATGTATATAATGTATATAAATATATTTACAAATATCTATATTTAGTAATACAGTGCTCTGAAAACAGCACTCTTTTGAGATTAAATGAGTCAACACCACCGCCATCTGCTATAAGAAGAGAAAAACATTCTGAATTATAACTAATGGAAAGTAAACTAAAATCCCGGAAAACATAATTCAAAGTCATGATGATGTGGGAGCTGACGTTTCAGTGATCCCCAGGTCAAGAATTCTGAGAAGGGAGAGCAGGATGAAAGAAGCAAAGGTGGGACGGCGTAACACACAAACTGCTTTAGGCTGGGAATCAAAAGAGCTGATGGCTCCAGGCATTTCTGCATGACGTCACTCAGATTTAGGAAGAGGACAGCATTATTTGTCAACCCTCTCTTTCTGTATCCAAATTCTCAGGGGACAGTCTGGCTGATTTTGCCCGCAAAGACTGCCCTCCCCTAGGGCACGTGTCCATCTAGGGTTCAATCACCTGAGGTCGCAGAAGGTCAAGGTCATGTCATATAAAAAAGGATGCAGAAGCCCAGCCCTGCGGGAAGGAGAGGACAGTTCTGAAAATCAGGGACAGGAGCGGGGAAAGGCATGTCTGCAGCAGCAGGCTAATTTTAGAACAAGAGGAGGGATTAGAAAACAGGTCCCTCGTTCCCAGACCAACGTTTCAGCTACCAGACCACATCATCACTTAGAATACAAGTTTTCTGAGCGAGAGGGTGATTTCCAAAGCCCAGCCAGCACTAGAGCACTGCGGTGACCTGTCAGGACGACCTGTCAGGACGGTTGTGAGGATTACTTTGTTAGTAAACAAAGAACATTTCTTCGAAGTATTTGTTTCGGTGGGGGTAGGTATACTGCATGGTGATAGAGTGTAGGTTTTGGAGTTGGACTCCCTGGGTTCAATCCTGGCTCTCCAGGGTCCCTCCCCATCCACACAGGCTCTCTGAGCCACCTCGTATGTTCTTTGTGAAAGATACACAGAATAGCCGATGCGAAGAACTCATTGCAATTCCTGGCATTTTACTTTTATGAGATATATAAACACCACTGCTGTTATAGCAGGAAAGGATGGATGAAGAAAAGCCTTTCTCTCTCTAAGCCTGATTTCGGGTTTTAGTCCATAATAAATTTATAATCTGATATTGACTTTTTGTGATATCAACCTGATCTCAAAAATAATTCTTTATCATGACGACCTCTTAAGATAAAGTCAGATGAACAAAACACAAATCACTATTTCATCACATAAGCATTGATCATTGATTTTTTTTTAAGTGATGAGGGGAAAGGCATTTCGCAGTAAACCTCGGTTCACTCAGTGAATATTAACATAACCTCTCCCCCCTCCCCACTGCTCCCCTCTCTGCCCCCAGCTTCTCCTCCCTTCATCCTCCCTGTGAGCATCTCCCTAGCACTGTCCTAGCTCCTGTGATGTACCCTCCCAGGACTCTCTTCAATAGAGGAAAAAAATACACTTTTTATTGATTTCATTTCATATACATTTATGCTGTTGGTTGGCCGCTTTTATGTTACATCCAACCTTCAGAATTCGGGTTGAATATGTCATGCCATGATGTGCAGGAGCCTGCGGAGAGAGCGCCCCTGGACATTAATGGGAGCCGAGTACATTCAAAGGAAGAATTTTGCTTTCAGTGTATTTAACACTGTTTGCCTAGAGTTCTGTCTCCGCAGGGGCTAACATCTGTGTAAAGCAGCAGGGAGGGGAGCTCCTGGCCTAGGCCCTGCTGAGAACAAAGCCAGGACACCTGAGAATTAAAGAGCTCCCATCCTTCAAAGCTTTCCCAAGACTTATCATCCCCTGTCTATCTTGACACTTTTACTACCCGCGTCTGCGCCCCTGAACAATGCCGACGCAGCGTCGCTGTGCAAGTTGATAAACTTGATAGAAACGGCATCATACCGTGTAAGTCCTCTTGCCCCTCGCTTTCGACAGGATGACGATCCTGAGACTGGCCTGCCTCGCTCGAGCTCCTTCATTCTAATAGCTGGAGAGCATTTTATTGCTCATCGTGTTTTATTTCTTAAGCCGAGCGGTGGGTACCTTTGGTGCTTGTTCTGTTCTTTTCTAAACTTTACCGGAAGTCTGAGATATGTCCTGATTTCAGGAACAAAGTGAGGGCTGTCCCGCGGGCTCTCCTGGCCATACCACGCTTCGGCAGCGACGCTTGGCCGCACTGGTGGGTTGCAGAGGACCGCTCCCCGCTCATCCGCGTTCCGGGCTCTGTAGGCTTGCGCTCAGCAACTGATCGTTTTGCAAAAAGACTAGTTGTGTTTACTGAGCACTGATGCCGTGCCAGGCACGGTGCCAAGTGCTTTGAGAGGGCGATCTCACTTAGTCCTCATAACAATACTACAGGGAGGGGGCTGTCATTATTATCCCGCCTTTACAGCTGAGAAAGATGAGGCTCAGAAGTTTGGTGACATCGCCAGCGTCAGACGGCGAGGAAGGCGTAGAACCTGCGTTTGCAAGCAGGCCTCTCTGACTGCAAGATTCACGTTCTCATGAATCGCCACCCCATGTTTTTCCACAGTTGGGGGAAGGAGGGGTGCCCTTGGCTTGGTCTGGACACTGTTGGTTGGCCTGGCCCTTCCTCAGAACACGCGCACCCACACACCCATGGTGGGACGGAAGGACAGAGGGATGGAAGGACGGAAGGATGGAAGCAGGGCTGGGATTGTGACCTCCAGCCAGCCCCTTCTTCCCTAGAGTAAGAGTGAAGAAAAAGCACTTTAGGGTGGTTTGATCGCACGCCAAGACGGTTCAAAGCGCCGGCCTCGACGCCATATCCACTTCCACCCCACTGCACACAGGCATTCGCCCAGTGGCTGTCTTCCCACACCAAGGCTCAGACCTACCGCAGGGGTGGCCAAGAGACTCTTTTGGGAAGGGCCTTCAGACCCGTGAGATTTTTCCCCCTAACAAGGTTATACTTAATCTCAATGTCATTTTTCTTTTTTCCTCCTTTCTTCCCTTTCTTCTTCCTCTTCCTTAAACACAAAAAGCATTAACATTTTTCAATGCGAAGATTTGAAGTACGCCAATTTCATATTCTCTTTTTTCTTTTAATGCATTAGGAGACTTTAAAACATGGCGGTGGCTGGACCGCGGAGCAGTCTCACCCGGGCTCTGTAGGAGGGAAGGCTCAGGATCTTGTAGGTCACCCTGCTGTGTGCTGGGAGTTCCCTCTGGTATCCTCGAGAACTCTCTTGAGTTGCGACAGCCAGACAAAAGGAAGCCTCTTGTATGGGTCTGTATTCTCTCTCTGCAGAAGGCCTAATAGAAGGTAACTTGAGGGACGCCTGGGTGGCTCAGTGGGTTAAGCGTCTGCCTTTGGCTCAGGTCATGATCCCAGGGTCCTGGGATGGAGCCCTGCATCTACTCCGTGCTCGGCAGGGAGCCTGCTTCACCCTCTCCCTCTGCCTGCCGCTCCCCCCTGCTTGTGCTCTCTCTCTCTGACAAATAAATAAAATATTAAAAAAAAAAAAGGAGGTAACTTGAAAGTTACCAGTATTTGTTTGTTTGCTCGTTTTTACCGGATTTCCAATCCAAATTTGCCCTGGCTGTGGAAGAATGACTATTTAAGATCAGTGTTACGGGACCAGGCTGACAGGTGGCACCCCTCAGCGGCAACCTTCCCCCAAAACCTATTCCAGCAGCCCCACAGCGGGGAATTCTCTTCTGAGGCTGTGCTGCCAAAACCCGAACCAGCAGGTGAAAAAAAAGAAGAAATCAGCTTCATGCATCTGAAAAAATCAGCACTGAATTCATCAATCCTAGCCAGGAAGCTGCTCCGCTGTTTTAATAATTCCAAACGTTCTGAGGAGGACCGCTGCTCCTTGGAAAAGGCTGTCGTAACTTCAGGCACTTGTGACAAAACCTGGGTGAATTATTAGACAATTTCATGCTGGTTTGCGGAGTGATTAAAACAAGTGGCCTTGAATCATAGCACATGTTATAACGAGATGGAGCCTTTCAGTTATAAAAGATGTATCAATCAGGGGAAAGCAAATACAAATTAAAGTTTGATGAGCAATTGGATATTAATTGGTACTAACTCTGCTTTTTATGTCACTTTGATATGGAGTGGATCATAAACATGGTAAGCGATACTAATAATGTATATTCACTTCAATACAACTTTATGGCGCCGTTTATTAAAGAAACCAATATCGAGATGGAGCTGTTGGTGCACTGGCGTGCGCTTTTCCTATTCTGTACCTTCACCTCGCTCTTGTCATGCAGCCTCTCAGCCCCAGCCTGTGGGGGGCATTGCACTTGGTTCGACACATAAGCCCCGTTGCCTGGTTTTTGCTCTATGCACCAATTCTAAATCAGTGGAAACAGGTTTAATAGCAACCTACAGCCCTATGCTTTTTTCCAGAGTTTTTTTTTTTTTTTTCAAATTGCCTGCCCTTTTCTGAATTTTGACAGCAAGTTCAAGGAAAGGAATGTCATCTTAAGGTTATTAAGTAAACACCACATAGACACGGTAACGTACTTCTATAAATAGCCACCATGTTTTACGTCAAGTATAATCCAACACATTTTATTTCAAATATAAAAGTAATTTTTTCCAATTACAAAAATGCAAAAGTGATACATGACTACTAATAAAAGAAGAAAAAAAATTGTCTTCTTAAAAATTAAAATGGAAGCATACTGGATAATTGGGTTCATAATGTCCTTTTTTCCTTTAATAATCCATTTGGAAAATTTTTCAATTTCATATTACCTAGATTCATTGCCCAGTTCTGCCATTTCTTCACTGTATGACCCTGGGCAAGTTACTTAATCTCTCTGAGCTTTCTCATCTGTAAAATGGGAATAATCACACACACCTTAAGGAGTATTATAAACGTAAATGAGACATTTTTTAACACATCCTTTAAAGCTACTATTTAGTGCTTAACACTACGCCTAACATGTTAAAAAAGTTACCTATTTTTATTAGGACAATATGGTTTCTAATGGGTGGGGTCTAATTGGCTGCATTGCCAAACTATAATTTATTTAATCAATCGACTAATGCTGATCTTTCAGGTTGACACCAACATTTCAAGAATACCTGGCATTATTCCCTTGGGATAAACCTTCAGGAGCCCATGTGGCTAAGAAAACGTCTAAGAAATACAGCTTCTCCTTGCTGCACTGGTTGCTGTGACTTAGAATTTTAGCACAGTGTGTAGGAGATGGAAGGCACTTGCTTCCATATGACAAATTTAGTACGAGTTCTGTTGTTTAGTTTTAAAAATCAACCACAGTTTCCCTTTGGTTGAATAAAAGGTAGGCCAGCTTAGAGCAAGGCTGAAAAACCGCTGGAGATCCTTGGGAAGTCTGGGATGGAATTTTGTTGATATTTGGGGGATAAGCTTTGCCTACTCTGGGGGTCAGCAGCAGGCACACACTGATGTATTTTGGATTTTTTCCTAGAAGGCAATCTATTAATTAGGTTAATGGTCTGAGGAAAGTATTTCACTGAGCTGTTTGCCTCAGAACCTATATTTTTATTTTCTGCCCATTAATTTAAACAGATTATTCAAAGGGGATGTGTATTAATAAATAGCAGGGGAAGGAACTGAAGCTAACCGGGGGCAAGGCTTTCACCGTACGTGTGTGAACTTAGAGGGACGCCCAGCAAGGAGTGAAATGGGCTGTTTGTACAAAGGGAAAGGAGCGAGGCAGGCCAATGCAGAGGTGGAAGGGATCCTTCTGTTACAGATTTGTATGATTAAAAGGCAGGTTTGCTGTCATAGTTTGTAAATATGTCAGGACCATAATTACTACTCACACTAAATTGGGGGGAAAAGGCAGGTTTGTGTGAAAATTAAAGAACCAGAGAGGAGAACAGGCACCCCATGTCGGCAGGTGCTTAGCAAACAAAAGACGTGTGTTACATCTCATTAAAAGACGGTTTCTTTCATGGCCAGGGAGGGACTTGGATGTCATATTTCCCCTCCAAAGTACGGGGCCTATTTCCAAAATCGGCAGAGAGTCCGTGCTCCTTGTATCTGCTCTTAATTCAAGAAATCTATCTAACGGTAGTCTAACAAGAATCAGTTTCAGAAGAAATTAATGAGGAACACCCATTAATTATTTATGCTCTGAAACACTAGGTCTGCTAATGTTTCTGCTAATCACCAAAGCTAAACAGATGTAGCCCCATAAAGACAACCTTGAAGGACAGACTGAGTATAAAGATGTGCAAATAGGAGAAATCCCTCTACGTACAGGGATGACAGGAAGCGATAGTAGTGGAAACACTGCCCCTGCCCAAGACCGTATTTGTTTAAACTGCAAGGCTCTTCTGTTCGCGTTTCCCAGAGTTTGAGTGTTGTATGAGGCAGTAAGAACAGGGGTTGGATGTACGGGTGGAGGATGAAAAGAACGAGTCTGCTACGTGGAAACAGCTTCCAAGGCTGCGCCCTTTCCAGAACTGTTCCAAAAGCAGCTTCTTCCGTGGCTGCTGAATGAGTGGCAAGGCCGTAAATGCTGAAATCATCGCGTACAAATCCGGATGATTCAAACCTTCGTTTTTGCTTTCATGCTGATTTGGACAGAATAAAATGTGTCAGTCCCTTTTCTGAGTTGCAAACGTTGTGTCCATACCTGAAGTACAGAGTGGCAGTTACGGTGGGTCCTTTTTTTTTTTTTTTTTAAGATTTTATTTATTTATTTGTGAGAGAGAGAGAAAGGGAGGGAGAGAGAGACAGAGAGCACAAGCAGGGGGAGGAGAGGGAGCAGTAGGCTCCCCGCTGAGCAGGGAGCCCTATGCAGGGCTCGATCCCAGGACCCTGAGATCATCAGGTTTGATCCAAGGACCCTGAGCCAAAGGCAGATGCTTAACCGACCGACTGACCGAGCCCTCCAGGCACCCCAAAGTGGGGCCATTTCTGAGAGCTGGCCTGTCCAGATTGAAAGCCTGGCTCTTTGCTCACCAGCTTTGTACTGGGGCAAGTGACCTCTGAGTACCGTGTTTCCTGACTGGCAACATGGGACAGCAAGAGGACCCAGCACAAGGTTGTAAAATGAGCTCTTAGGACAACCCAAAATATGTGCTCAGTTTTTGTGAGTTATTATTATTATTACATATTATTTTTACTTATTGTTATTATTTTCAAGACAGCTTTACTGTGGTCAGTTTATGAGTACGGCAGTACTGGGTATTTCGCACAGAATTCACTTCCTGTACGGCCACAGCCTTCATGATGGAAAGATAGTGAGGTTCCACCTTGCCTCCTAACTCACATTGTCCATCATGACGATTTCTCAGGATCCTTTAAGAACAGAATTCCTGGGGCACCTGGGTGGCTCAGTCAGTTAAGCGTCTGCCTTCGGCTCAGCTCATGATCCCAGGGTCTTGGGATCGAGCCCCACATCAGGATCCCTGCTCAGTGGAGAGCCTGCTTCTCCTTCTCCCTCTGCCTGCTGCTCCCCCTGCTTGTGTGCTTTCTCCCTCTGTGTCAAATAAATAAATATAATATATATATTTTTAAAAAGGACAGAATTCTCTTCATGTAGATGTGCAGGATGCTTGGTATCAACTTGGGGACCAAAACAGGGGCCACAGGAGACGGGCGTGCTAGCCCCGTGCCTTCTCCAGGGCTCCCATCGACGCTGGAGACCGAGGATTAGTTCCTTTCAAAGACACTTGCGGCCCTCGGGCCTTGGATCCAAAGGGTCACAGGGAATGACCCCTCTTTGGGAAGGTCCCCTCTGTCCTGCCTGTTGAATCACGTGTCATGAACAGATGGGGTGATCCTAGGAAGCTTAAAAAACATACATGCATATTTACATATGTATTTATTTTATATGGAGTGTGTAGTGTGTGAGTGCAAGTGTGCATGCGTGTTGTGTGTGACTGTGTGGTGGGTGTGTGCTGAGCGTGCCGCGAGAGCGTGTGTGTCCCCTAAGCCCCTCTCTCAGACTACTGAGTTAGGATCGTCGTTGCTGGGGCTGATAGCCTGTATTTTCTGAAGGTCGCCAGAAACTTCTGGTACACAGTCCGATTTGGGAGCTACTGTTGAAAGGCAGGGCTTCCGCACATCCTGCGTCACCGCGCATTGGCATGTCTCTCACCGTTTGCGGTGATTAAAGAGTATCGTCTTGACGAAAGACCCGCTGTCCTAAATGAGGGTGGATGTGAGCCTATCCCCGTAACACGGGCACTGTCCCTCGCTCCCGTGCTCTGACACTTTCCTGCACGGAGGGAAGAGGGAGTTATGTGGCTCGTGCAGAAACCAGCATCCTGGCTCCTCTCTGCAGGAGTCCGCCGTGAGCGGGGGCCACGGATGGGCCACTAGCCCGTGTGGTCCAAACAACGCTTTACTTACCAGAAAAAAATGGGGGGGCGGGGGGGAACTATTTTCAGTGGCTAGTGCAGTCCACTCCTGAGAGTGCATCGCTTGGGGCATGGTGCGTGGCCCACCGAGGAGGTCTACCACCGACCAACAGCGTGTTCTCCTGGGCCCAGGAGGCCTGGCTCACCTCTCCAACCAGAGCCTGTCCCAGGCGTGGGCCCACCTTCTTCCCACAGGCAACCTCTTTTCATGCCTGTGAACATTTCCCGCTCGGTGCCTGGTCAGCCGGGACAGCTGCAGCCAAGGACCCACGAGAGCCTCCAGAGGAGTCATGACACCAGACAAAAACAATAGAATCCTTCAGTAATCCTTCAGTATTCATCGCAACTCCCCCAACGCCCACCCCCACCCCTGCTTTCCACCCTCCCCTGTGCGTACTCCCTTAGCATCAAGGATCCCTGGACCAGTCATTGGGGTGTGAAATTAAAAGAGAAATACCGCAAAGAGAGGAGAGCGTATTACCTAAAACCAAGCTCGCTGGAAGTAGCCCAAGAGCTCACGTGTCGAGTGTGTGGGGCAGGGTGGGGGGGCGCGGGCAGGGGCTGGGCGAAGCGTACGCGCCATTAGCCGTTCTAACAAAATCAAGCCCAACGTGCAGTCCGAGCTTTCTGCGTCACTCCTGTGTTTTATGCAACAGCACAGCCTGTCAGGCGGGGGAACGGCCCTGCTTCCTGTACACAGACCAGCTGAATTCGGAGAGCCCCTCGGGGGGCTGGCGACCGTAGATTTAGGGCTTTCTACCCACTGGCCACGTTTCTGATTCCCTCTCCACACATTTCTAAGCCTGAAGGACGTGCTCATTCACTCTGCGATCTGTGAAAACACATCGACTCTCACAGAGCTGAATGCCATTAATGTGAATAGGGTCACAGACACCTTATAAACCCTAAAATGAAAAAAGGTCGGTGGGGGGGGGGAATGAAGAGATGACTTCTGATAATTCTTCCGTGTTTCGTGCCGCATTGCAACAAAAATTTTTAATTTGCCTATGAAGGTAGGGAAAAGTACGATTTCCAGATCACTCTTCTATTTAGCTGATCTGCACAAACTTCTGCTCAGACAGTTGTACTTTAGGATAGATACTACTACCTTTAAAAAGCAGCACCGGGAAGAGTACCCGGTACTAAAATATCTACAGCGTGCACTGTAACAACAATTAAACCAGCTAGTAGGAAGAAGGAAGAAAATTAAATCACTATTCCAGAATTTCTCTACTTCCCAGTGCGGCCAGCCTCTGAATGCTCAGAAAAGGAGAAAGTCCTTAGAAAAATCTTAGCTAGTAAGGTCAAACAAAAAGCAAGTTGTATAGAGGAGAAGGGCAAGGATGTTTCCTCTGTGTTTATCATATAATTTAACATACTCCTGAAACAAATGGGCAGATGACACTCATTTGTTCCCCATGTCGAGCAAAAAATAACTTCTTCAAAAATTCCCTGAGCTGCTTTTCAGTATTACTAGCAATGCAAGAGTGACAATAGCAGAAAGCTCAAAGCCTCATGACATCTGGGATCCCAGGGTGTAAAGTACTGTAACAGTGTAAATGTTTGAATGATTACATAATTCTTAGGTTTGCCGCCTTAAAAAAAAAAAAAAAAAAAAAAAAGCACCTTGTGGGTTGTAAGACAGGCTCATTTCTTTCCCTTCAAGGGCTTCCTCTTTTGGGTTATGGCGTAGTGTCGGAACGGAATCCATAGATAATATTCATGACCAGTGGAAAAGGGCCCTTCACCTAATATTCCAGTTCTAGTCCAGATAAAGCCATTATCAGTAATTTTACACCTGCTCTCCTGTTTTGATTTTAAATTTGAAGTGCAACTTCGCTTCTGGCTTCTGGGTAGTCACATTAAGTTAATCATTCCAACAATAAGAAAGAATAAGGCAGGGGCACCTGGATGACTCAGGCGGTTAAGCGTCTGCCTTCGTCTGCCTTCGGCTCAGGTGGAGATACCATGGTCCTGGGGTTGGGGCCACATCCGACTCCCTGCTCGGCGGGGAGCCTGCTTCTCCCTCTTCCTCTGCTGCTCCACCTGCTTGTGCTCTCTCTGTCTCTCAAGTAAATAAATAAATAAAATCTTAAATTAAAAAAAAAAAAAGAATAAGGCAGAAAACAGAGGAGAGGGTCTCCCAGTGAATTAGCATACTACCCCTGACCATCCACAACCTCCTTTCTCCCTAAAGTGAAATACTTTGCTACAGGAAATGGGTTTAAAAAAAAGTAAAAATCTTGCCGTTTTATGAACAGAGAGAGAATGTCCTGAGGAAGTGTAAAATAGAGATATAAACTCATCCTCAGAGAAGACAAAGTCTCCCCCTGGTTAAAGGTGTGGTAAGTTAGACGTGAGGAGGGGAAGCAAGGGGAAGACTCGGTCCTTTCCAGACGAAATGTGTCTGTGTGTTTTCAAGTTGAGTGTCTAAAACATTTTTATTTTCCAGAATGCTCAATAAATCAATACATTTGCTTAAATGGTTACAAGGGAACCCACTAAAAAAAGAAATGTTTCATAGTTTTAATAATATGACTCTTTCCAGAGTATATCATCTGAATAATTTAACGAAGAGGTGAGGAAAATGATAGCTTGCTTTTAAATATTTTTCTGCCTTTTACCCAGAAACACAAAACCCATGAACAATTTGTGCAGTTATTTCACATACTTTGTACTAATGACATACCCATTCAATAGCTAATTCTGGTGTCCCCCAAATATACTCCATATGCAAAATAGTTTCATCAACTTTTCTATTTTAAACTGTTTTCCTTTGGGCTCACCGCAGAGCATAATTCAGTGACCACTTTTTTACACACAGGTATACACACTATACAGAAATGTGACAGCAAGGAAAAATCTCATTTTACGTAAGAAATTCACACTAAAGAATTTTTCAAGCTGGAGCAAATTGTGTGGCAAATAACACAACAGCCCATGTGGGTGATTCTGAAGTATGCCTTTAAAATTCCCAACTCACAGGGCTTGAGACTTTGGGGTGATACTCATGCTTCTCTGTGATACACTGTCAGTAGACAAAAATACTTATTTTCTTCAGGGGACTGGTAGGGGGATCCTAGTCAGGAAATGGAGCCCCTTCATTCTTCTGCAGGAGATGATTGGTACTACTACGAAAACCTATGGTATTTAACTCAGCTCAGGGCTACGGGTAATGTGCATTTACAACTGCTATGTCATGCGGAAATGTCATTACCTGTCCAGTTGTCTTTATCTAGTTGATTAATGTGACATATTACAGAAACATAAAAGTGCGAACTCGGGTATAAAGTATTCCCTTGTCTCCAGCATTGCTAAACACATTTAAGTAATTCCCTAAGATTTAACAGCCAAAGTAGGAAATTCAATGGTGGTTGAATATAACTCCATTTGGACAATTTGATGAAGCTTAGAAGATGTGCTAATAGTTGGTTTACGTTTCACAAAGTACTTTCAGAGGTTTTATCTCATTTAATGCTTATTGCAATCCTGTGAACATTAAATGGGTACTGATATTAAAATGCCCATTTTATGTAAGTTGAGCATTTAAGGCTAATTAATCCAAGCTTGCAGGATAGGGACGTGAACACAGTATCAAGCAATGGTTAAAAGCCTTATTGTAAAGTCAGATAAAATGTGATTTTCAGTCGTGGCTCTGCTTTGAGACCATGCATGACACAGTCCATCTAAGGCTCCCTTTTCCCTTGTACAAAAAGAGAAAAACCAGAGTATACCTCCCAGCGTTGTTGAAAGGACTAAATGAGAACGGTTGAAAACATGCAGCTCAGCGAGTCACATAAGGAACACTGAAACGGTAGCCAGGATTATTGTGACCCTAAGGCTGCGGCTCTCTCAGCCTCTGTAGGGTGATGAACGCCCCAGTTGTGGGAGATGAGCTGCCTGCTTCAGACCTGTGGGTCCTCGGGGTTCTGCCTGCCACCTCGCTTCACAAAGGGATACTGACAGAAAGTCTACTACACACAGAGCATCTGGCTGGCTCAGTGAGGGAGCACGAACCTCAGGATCTCGGGCTTAAAAATTTGAGTCCCACGTTGGGTATAGAGATTACTTAAAAATAAAATCTTTTTTTTTTAAGTACTACACAAAAAAGGTTATCATGCTTTAAAGAAACCAACACTCAAATTAAAAAAAAAACTAATTCATAGAAAATACATCAGGAAGCAGTAATTCTTCACAATTCTTTTTCCAAGTTGACCATAATTTCTTTGCGCCATTAAAATGGACTGTGGTGAAATGAAATGAAAATGAATCAAATAAAAAGCAGAGATAGTTATTATCTGCCCTGGTTCTTCCAGTCATTTACTCAACAGTTATTACAGGGCTTATGTGCGCAGAATATTTCACCCTGTCTGATCTAACATGTTTTCTTATTTATGGCGCACACACACACACACACACACACACACACACACACACACAATGGGTTCTGTTTCTGGGGCAGCATGCTCAAGGAGTCCCTAGTAAAGTGCTGAACTGAATCACAACTTGTACTTTTCTCCTGTTTTAAGTGTGCAGATTCTCTTTGGAGTCTAACTCACGTAGGCCACAAAGAAAGAAAAACAAGTGCAACCATCTCCTGACTCCAGTTCTGCCATCCAAAGTCCAGGAAGCATGAAAGCGCTGCCAGTGACCGTCACTGAAACAGCAAAACGCAAGAAAATGCAATCCTCCTCCCGCCCCCGCCCCGAGACGCGGAGCAGGCTGTGTGCTGTTTTCACAGACAGCGTTCAGTCCTCTGAACATGTCATAATGTATCAGTTAGGGTTTTATTTCTAGATGTGGCCATTTCTGAGACACTGGTAGGTGCCTACAAGTCACAAATAGATTTTCAAAACTATGAAGGACTCAGCACAGAAGCTTGCCGTAAAAAGAGTCCCTACATAAGGAAGTCCTCGCTTCTGGCAGATTTTAATCATTTACTTCGATCTTTAAAGTCTTCTCTTTGGCTTTATCTGACTTATCAAGAATAGTCACCAAAAGTATAAAACTAAGAGTGGATGAAACTTCTTTGACATACTTGGGGCCTCAGGAGACCGCACAGCAACATTCTATTGAGATAACTCTAAATAATGTTCACATGAGTGGCTAAAGTGCAGAAATGTATAATTTATTAGGATTTAAATAAATCACAGGGAGAGAAGTGCTTTAAAGTCATTGGTAGATTTTCAAAAAAGAAAAAAAATTAATTCTAAGGAATTAAGTTCTGTGTATAAAATTCTTGCCCATCTTTAATATTTCAAAGCAAAACATGTTGATAATGCTTTAAAAACAGTACACCTGATTTTTTAGCATTTAATGACAGTGAAATATTTGTTAACGACAGAATCCAATTTTTGGGGGTAAGCACCTAAAAATATGTACTGTTACCAGCAGAATGTTATAATCACTGTCTTTTGTCTCAGCCATTTCTCTGAGACGGTATACTGGAAATATTCCCGATGGCTACTGAATTTGTCAAGAATAAAAATCTTTTTTCTGTTGCATCTGGTAGAACATGCCTAGATTCCTCATGGGCTGTCAAGGAAAAAAAAAGTTCCTTTCCTCTCAAGGGTGCTTACATCTGCCTTTTTTTTTTTTTTTTTTGGCAGGTGACAATCACCACCATACCATTAGTAGTCAATAAACATTTCATAGTTGCCAAAATAGCTAAAATTAGCAATTCCCCAAGGATCTAGAATGACATTACTAAAATAAGAAATCCAAACATGTAAAAAAAGTCAAATAACTCTATAAACAATAGAACAATGACATGAACATCAGTTTTATTCACTGAGAATATATTTTTTTAAAAAAATCTATGGCATAAACATAACTATAAACGAACACTGCTATTCTCAGCACTTTCTGCCTAGAAAATTCAGTATACTATATGAAAACATCATTAAATTAAAGCATGTAAACTTATTTATGTACATGATTTTTTCAATGCCAAGGTTAAAAGGAAGGCGGCACCAGAAATATTGAAAAACACAAAGAAGCAAGGTAGAAATACTGCAAGATTATCATAATCCAGTTTGCCATGGGGAAAATATTTAAGATAAAATTGAAAATAAAATAAACATAGGTTATGATATAGCCAAATTAGTGTGAAATGTATCAAACTGGCTGGCTGTACATTATGGAGGTCATAGAAAATTACTTTAAAATGTTTCCCCACAAATTAGCATATATAAAGTGTTCTCTATGGTTTCCAATATGCTACCTAAAAACACAGTTGTTTCTCCCCAAGGGAGCTTGGGTCCAATCCAAGGCAGATGAGATAGACAGAGCCAGAATGGCAGTGTTTGACAGACACTGATAAAAAAGGCCAGTGACATTCTACACACTTGCAATATTCCATTTTATTAGAAGCAGCAGAGCAAAGAGATTAAGACTATGAGCTCTGAAGTCAGACCAGTGTTCAAATCCTGGTCCCACCACTAAAGGCTGGAAGCCACTTAACCTCTCCAAAACTGTTTTCAAAGCTGAACAGAAGGAGGTTAGAGCATTTTCTTCAAAGGGCAGCTGCAAGCAAGAGTATAGGCAAACTTCTGAACCATTATCTGGTACACAGCCTGCATTCAATACATGCCAGTTATTTTTAAAAAGTGAAAAGTTTAAAAATACCAGTTTCATTGAAAACATTTACTTGTTCCCACTGGTACTACAGGAAAGTCAGGCTTTATTGCTTAAGGAATCCCACAAGGAATGTACTGAGAGACAAGAGAATAGAAATACTGAAATGTATAAGTAACTTATACTTGCATGATTAGTACGGATTTCATTACTTTGAAGGCTTAGTGGCTTTTCTCTGTGGCTTTCTGAAGATATGGCCACATTCTCATCAACACGTTCCCAATCTTTCTCTTTACATTTTAGAAACTGAAAAAGTCCAGGCACATAAAGCTACAAATTAAATGCTTGCCCCAAATTAACAAAAGGGGCATGGAATGGGTAATTTTTTTTTTTATACAGGGGTTTATCAATACCAGTCAGGAACCTACAGGGCAATGTGTTTGAAAGGATAAAATGCAATGGCACAATGTTGGAATACGTACAGTGTTCTCACAGAGATAGCACACTTGATTTGCTTTGAATGGTTGATAGCTAAGGGAAACTCCATATGCAAAATAAAATTCAAAGCCAAACAATTTTTATTGATTCACAACCACTAAGTAGTTGCAGTTGTATGGACTTCACAGGCAGGTCCCCTCCTTTTTTTTTTTAAAATAACAAATAATATCTACAAAGTGACTTGAATTTTGTAAAAATAGCACCAATGTAACAGTATTCCACTCCATTCCTGGACAAATGACAAAAATTTACAACTGCAGGTAGGTTTAAAGTCTCTCACAGTTGTCTATTTAAAACAGTGAAAACTATAGGGGCACCTGGGTGCCTCAGTTGGTTAAGTATCCAACTCTTGGTTTCAGCTCAGATCATGATCTCAGGGTCGTGAGATCGAGCCCCACGTCAGGCTCTGCACTCAGCAAGGAGTCTGCTTGAGATTCTCTCCTCTTCACCCTGCTCATGTGCACGTGCACACACGCTCTCTCTAAAATAAATAAAATCTTTAAAAAAACTGAAAACTATAAAACACCTTCATGTTCACGAGCATCCACTGATCGATAATTACTTCCACCTTTAATTTTAGGCCAATGGTCAACAGCACAATCCAGATGGACTACTTTTCCAAGCAAAACACAGAAGACAAAATTTTATCATTTTATATTCAAAATAGTGATGATGTGACAGCAAGGGAGAGTGGTTTAAAAATTGCGATTCACCCTGCAATTCAAAAGGCTACTCTTTTCCAAACTGCAGCCCTGAAGGCCAAATAGTGGGTCCTGAGAAGAATTTTTAATAGAATAAAAAAACTTACCAGGTGCATATACTGCATAGTAAGCATATACATTGTTTGGTAAACTTTTTTCTCGTGTGTGTGTGTGTGTGTGTGTGTGTGTGTGTGTGTGTGCTAGGTCATAAAGCAAAATGGGTTTTTCACTCCGAGTTGCTGTGAAAGAGTTAGACACTGCTCTAAGGCCAACTAAAGTTTGCCTGCTGGAGCCCCCTACAGGCTAAGTTAAAAACTTCGATCCTACAGTAAATAAACAACCCTTTTGTTCAGAAACTAGAACTCAATAGTTTATAGAGGAACAGATGTTTCCATAAATAGGCAGTGTTTGACCCAAAAACATAAACCGAACATGTGTGTAAGCTCATTCTTGAAGCCTAATCATCCTCAAGAAACCAAATGAATTTAGCAAGGTCTGTATTAGCCCCTAGGATCTCATTTCATTTAAAATCAATATATATCCTTATCTTGCGGTAATAGCTGAGGACAGACTAAGAGAAGGAATCGCAAGGACTTTAGAAAACTGTTAACCAGACATCCACTGTTAATGAAGTTTTCACAAAGCAGTGTTAAGAAAACCAACAGAAACATGGCGAGGGTCACTGAAAGGCTTGTTTTCACACCTCTATACCCCAACAAAGGATTGAGTAAAGAACAATTTTGAAATATCAAGTCTATATTTAATAGGCTCTATTAAGAACTAATGAATCATTATACCAAAATAGTGGAACTCTATGAAGTGGTTGGAAAACTGAACTGTTGTAAAAAACACAGGCTGATTTTCACTGAAAACAAGCTAATAGTATATTATTGTATTAGGGCCTTCTTCTCTTGCTCCTATTTCATAAAAGGAAAGAGAACAAATACAAAGAAAAACTAACAGTAATGTTTATCATGCTTACTAATCACTACTGGTCATCAAAAACAAAACAAAATTGCAGAAGCCCAAGAAAAGAGCGGGCTCCAACTACAAATACCTTGCGAATAATCATCAAACACCATTCTGACCTTAATTTCAACTGTATCAAGTCACCTATATCAGAATGCTGGGATGGTTCAGTTAACCTAAGGTCGAATGCAGAATCAGGTTAAGAGGCCAAACGGTAGATGATCCTGTAGAAAGGAGATCACTAGGCAGTAAGATCAAGGTAGCATAAATGGTGATTCGAAACAAAGCAATAGCAGTATAGTTGTTGGTTCTGACTGTTCGCCCCTCACACAGATATTTGAGACTAAATTTGGAAAAAAGTGCCCTACCGATGTTGATTCACGTGTGTAAAGCTATCCTGACTCACTCATCTAAAATGATCACACACGTTGACATTCACTTATCCCTGTTTACAGTAACATAATTAGATACAGACTAGATAGTACACGGGGACTTGGATTCAAAATTTATCCTTGGCTTTAGAAGAATTGACATCAAAATCAGTAAAAACATCACATAAAACCAGTAATTTTTGTCAATGAGAGCTCCACTGTACCAAAATATTTGCTTTGCTACCATTAAACAGATATAATTATGTTTAGAGGTATGCTTGGCCCCTTCCAAACGCCCAAGAACTAATGCTTATTATAAACAATGCTAATTAAATTATCTATTCGAAACAAATGGTCACACAGACCTTGCCATTTACTTAATTCATAAAATACAGATAAAGTTTATTTGAAAAGAATGAAAACGAAATTTGTTCCCATTCCTTAATATTTTCCTGTAAAGGTGAGATTTAAAGAATTCTTCAATGCCTAATCACTTGAAGGGGAATTTTATAATGATAAGAAAAGCAATTTTTAAAATGAGAAAATAAACCTGAGTGATATACCTCCCCCCTTCTCATCACCATGAGTCCTTAGTGTGTAATATCACTTTCTTCTCCGGTTATTCCTTACAAATACTTATCACAATTAGAGCTGACCTATCTGTATCTCCTCAAGCTGTTCTTTCCCTTCTCTCTATTCCACTTATGGAAAATGCCCTTCCAATTCATTGGTAGGCATACTGCAAAATCTCAAGGTAACATTAAAATAATCGTTTTCATAAAATTGTGCTTTTGTATCTGTGATATCAGGACCCATCCAGGACTAAAAAATTATGGCTATCCAAGATTACTCACAACTACCACTTCAATACCCTTCTCATTCGTTTTTAAGACCACCCTGTTCATTACATCTTCTTGAATTCATTGAATATTTAATAGCCAGGGACTTCGGTACCCAAATTCATATTGAGTGCATTCTCTCATGTACATGAACCCAACATGAAACACACAGGCATATCCACTGCTCATTCATTCTCACATACAAACAAGCATACACACACATTTTCTTTCTTTCCAGAACAAGCCAGAATTACAGCTCTTTTGGTGATTGTTAGAATTTTTGGAATGGTTCATAAATTTTCGAAATTATTTTAAATTTGTAATACTTTTATCTTTTTTTCTTTTTTCCAATTGTGAACCATTCCATATTGCATCTTTATTGCAAAAGTCAACATGCTTCTTAGAAATTCAGATTGTAATCGATAAAACAAACATTACATATATGAATTTAAATGTATAAACAGTTAGAAATTCAACAATATCTCCTATTATACTATTACACAAGTTCACAATTTTGTAAAAACTATAATACAGGCATACTATACATCAAGAGGAACCACTATTCCTTTTCACATGATTTTTTTCTTCTTTTTTAAATAACGATCCATCACCACGGACCTACCTAACTAGAGTGTTTCCCAATTTATCATCTCAACTGGTGACAATGTTTTCCCGATGTTACAACATGAAGAAAATGAGGGAAATTCTGTATTCCCTGGGGTTACCTTGTTAAGCCTGGGCAGTAATCCACTAGTAAACCAGGCTAACCTCGCCAGACCAGTGGCTGTTACTGCTTACCAGCTTCTTAGATGTCATACTCATTAAGAAGAACAAAATTTGCCTCAGATGGAGTATGTTATTTCCGTAAGGGAAGATACCAGGAAAACAAGCCGTGGTAGTTACTCACTTTTAAGAGAAATTCTGGGGCTTGGGGATTTGAGGGTAGGGGTAAAAAAATACTATAGGAAAAAAATATACACATTCAACTATTTTATGCTAACCTCAAATAAATTTTCTAATATTATACTTAAGCCCATATTTTGAATTCATTTTGGAGAGTCAAAAATGTTTTAGAATTCTTAGGACATTTATAAATTATTTTAGTCCTATATTAATTGTGTATCGAAAGCTACACTATTTTATAGAAAGGGCCTCAAATCTTTCTGAAAAGTGTCCATCTATTCTTTACTTGAACACCCTCTCCCCCAGTAACTAAAAAGTCAAACAAATCTTCAACTCTCTCCATACTGAGAGTATTATAATACAATGTCAATTTTGAAGTTAAAAAAATCATATGAAAAGGAATCTCATTCTGCTGAACTGTCAGTCCACTGAAAATTTTCTTTTACAGCTCCATTAATTTACTGTAATTTTCAGTTTCCAAATACAAAAATACAACAATTCTTATTGAAATCTATACGCTGGTAGTTTTAGTACACAAAAAAACCAAACAAATTATTTACAAAATTATACAGTTTAAGAAAAAACTTTGTACAAAAAATATATAAATCCTTTGTTCCCTCTATCACGTTTAAACTGTCAGGACTCAAAATATTCACCACAATGAATCTTTCAAAATATATACCGACTGAGCCACAGACATCAAAATTTCATTAGAGATGATGGAGGAGGAAGGAGCAAGATTGCTTATTTCTAGGTACCCCGTTGTAAGGTTTTCCTTCTTTTATGAGCTTATTTTAGCTTCAGTGTTATCAGAAATGTAACACAACCTAGAAAAAGGAAGTCCTTATTATTGTGAAGGGAAAATTACATGAACTTAAAAATGATCCTGGTTTGAGACATCATTCCAGGAAAATACGTGGAAGAGAAAAGATAATCAGAACGTGGGATTTAACTTCTTACAGCTAAATAAATCTAGAGTCCTGATGGTTTTAGGTTTCTTAGCGAACAGTTTCTATTTTGAGAAACAGCCTTTACCTCAGGAAACAAAATCCTTGATATAGTAATCACCAAGAACCTTCTGAAGCCAACAGGAAGTTTCAAATTTTCACACCACACATATATAAAAACATAGATGTGTATATCCTTGAAAAAGTGACATCCTATGTACATTAATCATTTTATTTTCCCAGGGGTCAATACAGTGTAGTGTTGCTCCTCTGCTTTTCCATCTAACATTCAGAACACGAGGACATAAATTTACAGATATATTTTACTTAACAGGTACTCTATACAGTGTACAGTAAAAATGCACACAGTGAAGGAAACTGTCTATTGAAGGATGCATATGTTCATGGATAGCAACAAGCTACAAAATTATGAAAATATAAAGTCATCTGATCAAAGTCAAGTTATGACTCCCATTTATTACTAGCATCCCCATCACCCTACCCAACTCTGCCCCCACCCCAGCCCCAGTCACCTCACCATCATGGTTTAAATTTAAGAAAAGAATTTCAGAGACTTTTTAACCCTTTTGTGTAACTATTAACTAAACTGAAGCTTCTAAAAAGAAAAAAGAAAAGCTGGTGACTCTCTTTCCCCCCGCAAACCTTCCATTATTCTCATCAAAACACCACTTATTTATCAAGGTGCTGGTTTAAACTTTTTATTGGGGACTGACTTTTGGTGGCCCAAAAGAATCACTTATCTCAACAATGGGTAAGTCAGGGCTATTAATAAGAAGGCAGGAGAAAGAAAATGGAGAAAAGAAAGGGGCAGGAGGCGAAAGCCTTTTACATTCTGAGAATATTTTTAAAGAGGACCAACTGAACCAATACTCACTAATTTCAAAGCAAACTAAGGATCAGTAGCATAAATCCAGGACAGTTAATATGATGACAGAATGGAAATACCATGGAGCTAGCTACCATTGCCTTACAGCATTTAAGAATACAGAGTCTGTTATGATTTACACTAAAATAGTACTTGTACTGCACATAAACTCCCCCCCTCGAAAATTTAGATTGAATACAAACTGGGCTCCTCCACAGTAAAAAAATTAAAATAAATTTACTTTTCTTCTTCCAAGACAACGCTTGAAAGCAAAAGGGTATTTTAATTACAAATATCTCCTTCTGTCTGATGACCCATCCATAATAGCTGAGAGTTAAGAGATTCCAGGCGATTTTGACATTTAATGAAATTTTATCAGATTATAATCCAAAATAAAATTTCTGAACACCCTGTCATTTACATCATAATCCAACACCAATAGCAACAAAACAGGTGGTGTGGAAAATAAGGCTCTAGAGATAATCCATATCATTCCTGTGGATCTTCACAATTTTGTAAAAGTCACTAGGCCTTTGGTGCTTTAATATCATGAACAGTTATGAGATGTGTTTAAATAGCAAACTTGCTGTCCTTAAACCTACTGTGTGGAAAAGAAAAATAAAAAAAATTTTTGGCTCATTGACTTCTTTAAATAATTTTAAAAAGTTGTTCTTCTAAACAATATTCCTAAAAATTATACAGCTCGCATCAGATTTCATCTTCGCCATGAACGAGACTCATATTCATCTTCGTCTTCATCATCATCATCATGCAAAAACAAATCTGAGGTCTCTGTTTCCTGAAGAAAGAGAGGGTAAAATCTGCTTAGTGGTACAAGAAAGTGACGTTATTAGGCCAAAGGACAAACAGACTAGTATACAAAACCCAGGCTGGATTTACAACTGACGCACTCAGAGAACATCCTTCAGGGTAAAGACACCCAAAACAGCTTTTTACCATATACATATTCTCCTCCCCCTTGCTGATTTTGCAAGTTTTAAGATTTCCATTCTAATATCATCAGGAAAATAAAGAAGATAATATATGAATGTTTAGTAAGAGAAATAAAAGAAAAATATCTATGAAATAGTTTTGATAAAATTAATTTATTAATTCATTAATTTAAAAAGAAAATAAATGACCAAGCTCCTAAACCTTTCCTTTAATATCCAATTATCTGTGATGGAGAACATACTAACTTCCCCACGACGCCAACATCCTCAACCTTACATAAAAATCTAAAATCTTTCACAAAGCAGAAATATTCTACAAACATTCCCAAAACACCAAGATTTTTCTTTCCTTTTCTTTTTTTTAAACATGGGAAATGTTTCTGCTTTTGTTTTTTAAAATTACCCATATAGTCAGAGGACTCTTGATCAATCATAAATGCTAACTAACATCTTTTAAAAACAAAATTACAACGAATCAGGAATAACTGCAATGCTGGCTAAGTGTCCATTTTAATAAACAAATTAGAAATGGGGAGTAAAAAAGCAAAATTATTTTTCATGTATTTTAAGAGTTTCATTATTCAGCAGTTCTACTATGTTAAGTACTTGGATTTTCTTACTTCTTCCCTTTTATTCCCACGTCTTTACTCTCATTTTAATCAACCATACATAGAAGGAAAACAAGAAACTCAAATCTATTACTTATGGAACATGAATAAAAAAAAGCTAAAACAACCAGCTAAAATTAAATTTGTTCATGTAACCCATGTCCTCACTTACCAGAATAAAAATTTCTAGAGCACAAATAAAGCCAAATAAATGCAAAGAGGAAAAAAAAAAAAAGAAAGAACAGTCTCTCCTAGGCCAGAAAATATCCCCCAGCTAAGGAGCTTTTTATGTCTGCAACTGTTCTGATTCTTCAGTAAACTTGTAGACTAGTCTTAAGTTACTGCGTGCATGAAAGAACAATATTTATTTTAAAATTTATTTTATTTACTTTAATGTCAAGAAAAATATTAATTGAGAAACAATTTAAGTGAATGCTTATTTTCAATTGTTAGATTTACCTCCTCCTTGACTTCTTCTTCCTCGGTCTCAGTGGATACAGAAGGCACCTTGGCCTTGTGCCATGATATTTGTAGCCGACGGTCTTTGAATTTTGACCCTTGGTTTGCAGTCTAAAATAGATTTTAGAAAAACACAAAAGTTTATATTCAAATTGTACGCTATTTAAAAAGTGTAATGACTTGGGGAAGAAAATACTAAAGTGGATCTATACGATCTTCAGTAAGAGCTAGAAAAAGTGAAATCTCCTCCCCCCTTTTAAAACTTATTTAAATTCAATTAGTGAACATATAGTCTATCATTAGTTTCAGATATAGAGTTCAGTTATTCATCCATTCCAAGTGCTCATTACATCACGTGCCCTCCATAACACCCATCACTCAGGTACCCCCATCCTCCCACCCACCTCCCCAGCAACCCTGAAGTCCCTTTTAATTAAAAGGACCACATGTACTATTTTGCCCAGACAGTTATGACTTGTATCTATGTCATGTTAACTTTAAAATTTGTCTTGGTTTAGATGATAAATTATACTGTCACTGCACTTAATAAAAGTCATGATGAAAACAACAAATACTATCTTTTTTTTTTTTTTTTTTCCTGCTTAGGATTTTATTGACATCAGGAGAACTGAACAAGGGCTCCTGGGTGACTCAATTGGTTAAGTGTCGACCTTCAGCTCAGGTCATGTTCCCAGGGCCCTGGGATCAAGTCCCGCATGGGGCTCCCTGCTCAGTGGGGAGTCTGCTTCTCCCTCTGCCCCTCTCCCCAACTTGTGCTCGCTTGCTCTCTCTTTCTCTCAAAAATAAATAAATAAATAAATAAAATCTTTAAAAAAAAGAGAGAGACAAAAAAAGATTACTGAACAAGATGCTAGGATTAAAATCTTTTTTTTTTTTTTTTAAAGATTATTTATTTATTTGACAGAGAGACAGCCAGCGAGAGAGGGAACACAGCAGGGGGAATGGGAGAGGAAGAAGCAGGCTCCTAGTGGAGGAGCCTGATGTGGGGCTCGATCCCAGAACGCTGGGATCACGCCCTGAGCCGAAGGCAGACACTCAACGACTGTGCCACCCAGGCGCCCCTAGGATTAAAATCTTGATCCAGCTCTACCACTAACTGGCAAGTAACTGAACATAAATGAGCCTCTGTAAGTTGCTTAATATCAAAGTTCTTAGCTTTCTTTCATTTGTTCCTGTTTCAGGATTGCTCTAAGGAGTCCATAAGAAAAATGTGAGTGTTCTATCCAAAAGCACAAAAATTACTGTTAGCATAATTATAAATATTAAAAAAGAGGCATTAACCAAAAAACAAATTAAAATACACCCTAACATACAAATTTTTAAAGTACATAGCAAAGTATACAGCTATGCAAATGACACACTTGGTTAACCTCATGCTTTTCTTTTTTTTTAATTTAAATCAATTAATTAACATATAATTTATTATTGGTTTCAGAGGCAGAGATCAGTGAGATTCATCAGTCTTATATAATACCCAGTGCTCACGACATCACATGTCCTCTTTAATGTCCATCACCCAGTTACCCCATCCCCCCATGCCTCTCCCCTCCAGCAACCTTCAGTTTGTTTCCTATGATTAAGAGTCTCCTATGGTTTGTCTCCCTCACTGATTTCGTCTTGTTTTATTTTTTCCTCTCTTCCCCTATGATCCTGTTTCAACAAATACCGTCATAATACGATTACTGGTCTTTACCTTTGATAATCGACAGAGTTAGACTGAAAACTTAAAAGTATACCTACTGATATCACAGCATCTCTTACAGCTCCACCCGTAGCTGATAAAGCTATCCCCACTTCCTCTTCTGAAATGCCATACAACAATGACAAGCACCCAGCCATTCTACACATTTAACAAATGCTAATTAACACCTACTCTCCTAACTCAAGGTAAAATTGCTCAGTTTCAAGTGTATTTCTTAGTACTACCACCCAATTTCTTCCTCCCCAAGAAATTTCATTAAGAGAAAGCAAAAATTTTAAAGAAAAAGCAACAGAGAGAAAAGAATAGGGACCCAAGTATCATTAAAGTGAAAGCTCAGTCCTTCTTACAACTTTTCTATCAATGATGCTAGATTGCCGAATATCCCCAATTCTGAGTTCAATCCTGAAAAAGTAATAGAAATGGTTCTTTTAAATATGGGGGTTCACTTTAGTTTTTCTAGGAAAAACGTTGATAAATGTCATTAAGCATTTGCCAAACATTTCCACAGAACACTCAGATCACTGCATGTTCTCTGTCAAATAAATAAAATCTTTTAAAAAGGGGGGGGGAGGGGGTGCCTAGGTGGCTAGGTCAGTTAAGTGTCTGCCTTCGGCTCAGGTCATGATCCCGGGGTCCTGGGATCCAGCCCCATGGCGGGCTCCCTGCTGAGCAGGGAGTCTGCTTCTGCCACTCCCTCTGCTTGTGCTCATTCTGTCAAATAAATAAAATCTTTTTTAAAAATTAAAAAAATTTTAATAAAAGAGTGTATGTTAAGCCAGATCCATAACCAGTTACTGTTTGCACAGAAATTAGCCTGTAATCTAAGGAAAAACTCTATCATCTCTGTGGGGAGCTGCATGTTTATAACCTGATACCACACATTTTAACTCATGGGACATACTAAAATGATGTATCAAAATGACCCCATCCAAATATACATTTACCAACTTTTAAAAATCAGGTGGATGCTAAGAGAGTAGATCTCATCACAAGGAAAAAGAGAACTCTAACTATGTGAGGTGATGGATGTGACTTACACTTATTTTAGTAATCATTTCACTACAGGTACATATATCAAATCATTATGTTGTGTATCTTAAACTAATACAACGTTGTATGTCAATTACATCTCAATAAACCTGGAGAAAAAAATCTGGTAACGTGTGTAGTAGACATCTTTTGCCCTAATTCATTTAACATACACACCCAATTAGAGAGACTTTTTCACTATTTTGTTCACTTCAGTATTACCTGAATTTTTTCCAGCATTACTGAGGTAAAACTGACAAAACTGAAGGCTATTTCTAAGTGTAAAACATCATGATCTGATGGACGTATAAAGAGCAATTCTCCCTATCTAGTTCATTAACAACACATTCATCACCTCACACACTTACCTTTTTTCTGATGAGAATATTTAGGTTCTACTCTCTTAGCAAATTTCAATTATACAATACAGTGTGATCAACTATAGTCACCACGTAGTACATTAATTAGATCCTTAGACTTTGTTATTTGAAAAATGTAAAAAAGATATATTACTTTTATAACCACAGAAAGTGATGAGATTTTTTAACCTATATTTACTAGGTTGCCCTCCAAAGAGGATGGCAGTTCTGTCCTCCAAAAGGAACTTTAGGGCATTAAATGTACTGCATATAAACTACTGAAGAATCAGAAATTTAATTTGTATGCAGTCAAGAATTAAGAATAACTTCCACACTCTAACTTACAACAATAAACAAGATTAGTGATTAGAATAAAGATGTATTTTAATAATACCAAGTCAAGAATTTTCACACACTACTGGTGGGGATCTACAGTAATGAAACTGGTATAGTTCATTCAACAATTCCACGTATATCCAACATAAATTTGTACATATATACACTAAAGGATCTAGAAGAATACTTCTGTCAACAGTATTTATAAAAATAAAGTGAAAATAACCCAAATACCTATCCACAGGAGAATTGAAGAATAAACTGTGTTATTCTGAAAATTATACAGCAATAAAAATGGCAAACTATTGTTACATGTGACAACATGAATGAATCTTACAAACATAATGTTAAGGGGAAAAAGCAGACACAAAAGAATATAGACTGTGTGGTTCCATTTCATACAAATTTTTAAAATAGAATAATATTATCATCTCTAGGAATACACATTTAGGTGATAAAACTATAGGTGGTTCTCATTATTTGCACTAGAAGTATGAAGTTCACTGCAAGCACAGAATTAGCAAATACTGAACCACTGCACCTAGGGCCAAGAGAGGGTTAGGTTCCTATAAGCCTCTGGTCAAAACATTTTCTTCAACTAATCAATATATAACCTTGCTTTATATTAAAAGACACCTTATTTAAAATACACTGTTGATTCACTGACATTGAACTCATGGCCAAAAGCACTCGCGCCTGAACAAAGCTGACATAATACACGGATCTTCACCATAAGGCACATCACAGCCTTCTTGAACTCTGGACAGAGCACCTGAGAACTATACTTGGGGGTGCATTTCAAATAGCGAAATCACCAATGAAAAGCACAAAATGAGAAAAATGTGGTACTAAATAGACTGCAAAAAGGACAGCAGTTTACAGTATGAGAGCTGAAACAAGAAGGCAGAGTATCACCGTATTTGAACTGAGCTGGGAACATGTGCATTGGGTAACTCAAATTTTTCACAGCTCTGTCAAAGTCTGAAAATGACCACAAAAACATCTTGAATACTGATTTTTGACCTTACAAATGATTTTACTAGGTAGGTTAATGTGCAAATACAAAATCCATGAATAATGAGGATCAACTGTATAACAAAAGCAAGGAGGTGATTATCATAAAGTGAGGATAATGGTCACTTTTCTAAGGAGGAGAGAAAACAGTAACTGGAAGGGGGCTGGGAATATTCTTTTTCTTGACCTGAGGGGTAGGTATATACAAGTTTACCTTCTGATAATCACTGAACTATATATGTTTCTAGTTGGTATAGTTTGTTTCAGTAAATATTTTAAATTGAGAATTACCCTTATAATTTTAAGAAAATACCAAACAGCTAAGATATTTATGTTAAAAAAGCAAGGCCTGGGGTGCCTGGGTGGCACAGCGGTTAACCGTCTGCCTTCGGCTCAGGGCGTGATCCGGTGTTCTGGGATTGAGCCCCACATCAGGCTCTTCCGCTATGAGCCTGCTTCTTCCTCTCCCACTCCCCCTGCTTGTGTTCCCTCTCTCGCTGGCTGTCTCTCTCTGTGTCAAATAAATAAAATCTTTAAAAAAAAAAAAAAAAAAAAAGGAAGGCCTGAAACACAGCTCTGTATTTATAATGTAAGTCCCCACTGGTAAATTTTTTCAAGTGAGAGACTTTGCGTGTATATTCTTATAGTAATAATTTTTTTCTATAAAGATATCTAAGAATATGGACTACCTTTTAAGAGTAGGCAGAGATCAACGGGAGATTTTTACTTCTGATTAACCATATTTTAAACTATTTGCATGCACTCATTTTTTATTAAAAAGTACTTTAGCAACTTTAAAACTGGCCTCTAAAATGTCACGTATCTATTAAAATACATAATTTTTCTATACCCATATGTATATTATCTCACACACATTACCTATAATATGGCTTGAAATAATGAAACAGTAGGGAAGAAGGTAGCTGTCCAGCACCACGGGACTGCTTAAATCCAGTGTGGGACAGCAGTGCGGGGAAATACCACGCAGCCATTAAAGAACAGAGCAACACCACGTGCGCTAGTATAGCATCATCTCCATTAACAAGCTAATACATATTAAACAAAAAGTGCACATGCAAGAGAGTACTGTTTAACCTACCACCATCTGTGTTAAAGAGAGATAAAATAACACACATATACAGAAAGAATATCTTCAAGAAGATATGTAAGAAAACAGAAAACAATAAATGCCTATGGGGAGTGAAACTGAGTGGGTATAGAAGGAAACCTTATTTTTCACTGCACACACTTTTATTTCTTTTATTCTTTGTACATGCGTGCTGCCCCTCAAAATATAATAAGGTAATTCAAATAAAAGAATATGTACCAATATATATGCGAATATGAGAAAATAATTATATGCCATCAATGAAGTTATACGTATTAACTCAGCGGTAATTGGAACCTTAGAGGCAGAAGCTATTCAGAGAGAAATTTATCTAGCCCATCCATTTTCCCAGATCAGAAACTGATGCCAATTCTGTCAGTCATCATTCATCAATCACCTGACTAGCAAATATGAAAAAACAAAACTCAAGTGCTATTGAGGATATAAGCAAATAGGTACCCTTATCCAATGTCACCGCAAGTATGAATTAGTACAACATTACTGCAGGGTTATTTGGCAAGCTGTCCCAAAATTTTAAATATGCATGTCTTTGATCTAGTCATCTCACTCCTACAAACCAATGTAAAGAAAGGGTTCTCAACTGAGACAGTTAACATTACTCTGGGGGCATTTTGGGTGTCACACAGACTGGAGAGCACTTTCTGGCATTTAACAGCAGTGCTAAAGGTCTTGACATGTGCAGGACTGTCCCACATAAACTGTTCTACTCAAAATCACCAAATCCAGTAAAATGTAATATTAACATTGTTCATAACACTGAAACAAATGGAAAACACACTAGCCATCAAATGGCAGTAACTATCAGTAGCTCACAAAAAATCTACCATTACTAAAAGTTTTTTTTACACGGTCTGAGGAAGGGCAATCACTGAAGCGCTATTCAGAAAAGTTTCTCTGAATGATACAGAGAAAGGGTAACTTTTGTTCTGGTAAACACAAAGACATATTAGTTGTCAAACGATAAGGTATCACTTTCATATACAGTAAAACTCTCAAATGTATTTTCACACCTATCTAGAGAGGCTAGAGGGAAAAGCTAACCATATGTGAGAAATCTTTAGTAATTATAACAAAAGTATTCCATTGTCTTATATGAAGTTCCAGGAATGAAGGAGCAGGCAAATTAGAAGTTCTTGCCAGTAAGAACACAAAAATTTGAAAGAATTACATAAATATTTTTGGGCGTACAAAAAATCAGACTTCTAAATCTCTTACTTTAAGACTCAAAATGCTCTTTGGCTACAGATAGAAGACTGCATTACATCCACAGTATGCCATGATACTACAGTGATTTATTTTTTAAAGGTATAAATCCATAAGAAAAGAGAAAATAGGAGAGAATATAACACAGCCAAAAAACTGGGGAGCCAAAAAGCAAAAGGATTAATGTCAATACATAATGCTTACAATTTAAAAATCAAGAAGTAACAGTAAAATCGATTTAAAAATGAAAAAACACCCCAAAAATCAGCTAAACACTTTAAAAGTAGACATCCTTAAAGAATAGAAAATGAAGAGAAATAGAATAGGAGAATGTTTAACAACTCTATTAAGTTCACTGACTCTTCAAACGATGTACACATAAAACTTTTATGAAAACTCAACATTCCTGTCAAAAGAATCTAAGGTACTTCAAGTTGTTTTCTTCTTTCTGTAACCAAATGTTTTCCAAGTTTTCTTCAATGAACATCACAGAAGACACTGTCTTGCAAAAGAATGAAACTGAACCATTCTCTTTCACCAAACACAAAAATAATCTTAAAATGGATTAAAGAACTAAATGTGAGACCTGAAACCATAAAAATCCTAGAAGAGAGCAGGGCAATTTCTCTGCTATCAGCTGTAGCAATGTTTTTCTAGATAGGTCTCCTGAGGCAAGGGAAATAACAGCAAAAAAGAAAACAAAAACAAAACCAAAAAACCCTACTGGAACTACATAAAAATAAAAAGCCTCTGCATGAAGGAAACAATCAACAAAACTAAAGGGCAACCTACAGAATGGGAGAAGATACTTGCAAATGACATATCCGGTAAAGGGTTAGTATCCAACATACATAAAGAACTTATAAAATTCAACACCCCCCAAAAACCAAATAATCCAATTAAAAGATGGGCAAAAGACAAAAGTAGACATTTCTCCAAAGAAGATATCCAGATGGCCAACAGACACATGAAAAGATGCTCACTATCACTTATCATCAGGGATGATGATAAGAATGGCATAAGAAGGGCTAAAATCAACAACATAAGAAACAGGTGTTGGCAAGGATGTGGTAAAAGAGGAAGCCTCTTGCACTGTTGGTGGAAATGTAAACTAGGGCAGTATACTGTGAAGAAGAGTATGGAAGTTCCTCACAAAGTTAAAAATATAACCACACCTCTGCCCCCTGAAAATACAACTACTTCAGCAATCACACTACTGGGTATTTACCCAAGGAATACAAAACACTAATTCAAAGGGATACATGCACTTGACATTTATAGTAGCATTATTTACAACAGCGAAATTATACGAACAGTCCAAGTTCCACCAACGGATGAACATATAAAGATGTGTTGTGTGTACACACAGACACACAACGGAGTATTACTTAGCTATAAGAATGAAATCTTGCCATTTGCAATGAAACGGATAAAACTAGAGAGTACTGTGCTGAGCAAAGTAAGTTAGAGGAAGACAAATACCGTATGACTTCACTCATATGTGGAACTGAAGAAAAAAAACAAATGAGAAAAGGAAAAAAAGAGAGAGAGAAGCAAACCAAGAGACAGACTCATCATAACTATGGAGAACAAACTGATGGTTACCAGATGGGAGGTGAGTGGGGTATGGGTGAAGTAGGTGGTGGGGATTAAAGAGCACACTTGTCATGAATGAGCACTGGGAAGTGTTGAATCACCATACTGTACACCGAAACTAGTATTACACTGTATGTTAAGTAACTGGAATTTAAATAAAACTGTAAAAAAAAAAAAAAGACATTGTATTAGTTGTCTAAACCAAGAAGAACTACTTAATGTCTTTCCATTCTAATTGATCCTGATTTTTATCACTAGCTAACTGGCATATGGAACTATGACTGACTAATTCAATCACGGTAATGATTTCCTCCACCGGGGATTAGCTTGCAAATGGGTAAGTGACAATTCTGGCTAAGACACAAGAGGGCATGAGTGCTGAGTGAGAGTGGTGCATGTTGGGCATGGAAGGTGAGGGTTGAGGCAGGGATACTTTCTGGGAAGGTTATCTCATAAGTTTAAAAAATGTCATAAGAAAGGTACTGTTTTCTGCCTTTGGACGTTCTTTTTAGAGGCCATGAGGTTTGTGGTTGCTGCAGACATCCTGGTGTCATATCATGAAGAAAAAGGCCTAAGAACAAAAGCCAACATACTAGGATACTAGAAGAGAAATATGAAAAGAAGTTGTGTGCCTGAGTTTCTGAATAAATTAAACCTAAAACCTCCCTACCTCTGGATTTCTTGAAAAGAAAGAAAATAAATGTTCACATTTCCCAAGTTATTCATGTTTTACTTGCAGCCAAACACATTCTGAGATGCATGTATTACTTTAATGATCAGGAAGAAGAAAAAAAAAATCAAGCTCCACCCTGTATCATTGAGTGCAACAGCTAAAACACACTACCACAGGTCAAAAATCTTGCAATTGATGCATACTACTTGAAAATGACTAAGTGCAGTTCAAGTATTCCAAACATTTAGTTTAAGTAATTTTTCTGTTGAAACTCACCAAACCTCTTTAATCAGGGGCAAAAGAATGTGCCTTAGTTTTTGTCCTGTCTGTGCCCTCAAGCAAGGCTCTATGACTTAAAATTTTCATCTTCTGACCTAAAGTTTAATATTAAAATACTTAGAGGGAATTCTTCATAAAGGTCTTTAATATCCTCAGATCTCTGTCAAATGAAAGATATATAAATAAGGACTCTTTTTTTAAAGTTTTTTTTCCAGAGTCACTGATTGTACCTTTAAAATACATAAAACTCTATTTTATATGCTACATAATACTATTTCATATTTTTTAACTTAAATACTTAATATATAAAGTAGTAAGATAACACATACCATCTCTTTGCAAACTATAGTCATCAGGCCAAATGTGGCCCAGCAACTTGTTTTTGATAGCCTGTGAACTAAGAATAATTTTAATGTTTTTAAAAGGTTATTAAGAGTGAAAAAGAAGAGAGGCGCCTGGGTGGCTCAGTTGGTTAAGCATCTGCTTTCAGCTCAGGTTGTGATCTCAGGGTCCTGGGATTTAGCCCAACATCAGGCACCCTGCTCAATGGGGAGCCTGCTTCTCCCTCTCCCTCTGCCTCTACCCCCACGTGTGTACTTTCTCTCTCTCTCAAAAAAAAAAAAAAAAAAAAAAAATCTTAAAAAACATGAAAAGAGGAACACCTGGCTGGCTCAGGTAGAAGAGCATGTAACTCTTGATCTCAGGGTCCTGAGTTAGAGCCCCATACTGGGTGTACAGATTACCTAAATAAAAAATTAAAAAAAATTTTTTAAAAATAAAGTAAAAAAGAGGAGGGAGGGGGAGGAGCAGGCGAAGGAAGAGGTGGAAGAAAACATGACAGAGACTGTATATAGTCCACAAAAACCTAAAATATTTATTATCTGGTCCTTTATAGAAAAAATCTGATCTCTGATATATGCTATTAAAATATTTATATATAGGGGTGCCTGGGTGGCTCAGTTGGTTAACCGTCTGACTTTTGGTTTCAGCTCAGGTTACTATCTCACAGTCATGGGATCAAGCCCTGAGTTGGGCTTTCGTACTCAGTGAGAAGTCTGCTTCAGATTCTCTCTCCCTCTCCCTTTCTCTCTGCCCTTCTCCACGTGCATGCGAGTGTGCTCTCAAATAAATAAATAAAATCTTTAAAATATTTATATAAGATGTTTTATGTTATAGTTTTCATTGTATGTTAAATATATTCTGTATTTTAAATATGTATGTACTTCAATTTACATATAAGTTTTATATAATCATCTGGGATCTAAAAGACCAACATTAACACATATCTTCTAATTTGGTTTTAAAATATACAGTACAAAAACATTAATATGGGGTGCCTGGGTGGCTTGGTCGGTTAGGCACCTGCCTTCTGCTTAAGTCATGATCCCAGGGTCCTGGGATCGAGCCCTGCGTCGGGCTCCCTGCTCAGTGGGGAGTCTGCTTCTCCCTCTCCCTCTGTTCCTCCCCATTTGTGCTTGCTCACTATCTTGCTCTCTCTCTCTCAAATAAATGAGTAAAATCTTTTTTTAAAAAATACTAATATTGGGGCACCTGGGTGGCTCAGTCAGTTAAGCATCTGCCTTTGGCTCAGGTCATGATCTCAGGGTCCTGGGATCGAGCCCTGCGACCAGCTCCCTGCTCAGCAGGAAGTCTGCTTCTCCCTTTTCCTCTGTCCCCGCTTGCGTGCACTCTCTCTGTCTCAAATAAATAAAATCTTAAAAAAAAAATTAATATTTCATCTTAAATGTAAACGTGATGTTAAAAAGACTAACTTAAAAAGTAGTATATGTTCATTTGGAAAGCAAATAGGTCCTCAGAAAGAAAAAAATGAAAAAACTTTAATTCTGCCAACCCAGAAATATAAATTTAATAGACTTTCATTCCAAGTTTATGTATAATCTTGTATCCTACCTTTTTTTAACCTAAAAGTCAATCCTGAGCATTTTCTCATGTCATTCTTCTTCTTTTTTTTTTAATTTTTAATACTTTATTATGTTATGTTAGTCACCATACAGTATATCTTTAGTTTTTGATGTAATGTTCCATGATTCATTATTTGCATATAACACCCAGTGCACCATACAATATGTGCCCTCCTTAATACCTATTACCGGCCTATCCCAATTCCCCGCCCCCCTCCCCTTTGAAGCCCTCAGTTTGTTTCCCAGAGTCCACAGTCTCTCATGGTTCATTCGCCCTTCTGTTTACCCCTCCTTCATTCTTCCCTTCCTTCTCCTACCAATCTTCCTATTTCTTATGTTCCATAAATGAGTGAAACCATATAATTGTCTTTCTCTGCTTGTCATGTCATTATTCTTCAAAAAGATATTTTCTTCCTTCCTTCCTTCCTTCCTTCCTTCTCTTTCTTTCTTTCTTTCTTTCTTTCTTTCTTTCTTTCTTTCTTTCTTTC
>NW_024426663.1:48543432-48576213 GCF_017311325.1 Ursus maritimus
AAAATATACAGTACAAAAACATTAATATGGGGTGCCTGGGTGGCTTGGTCGGTTAGGCACCTGCCTTCTGCTTAAGTCATGATCCCAGGGTCCTGGGATCGAGCCCTGCGTCGGGCTCCCTGCTCAGTGGGGAGTCTGCTTCTCCCTCTCCCTCTGTTCCTCCCCATTTGTGCTTGCTCACTATCTTGCTCTCTCTCTCTCAAATAAATGAGTAAAATCTTTTTTTAAAAAATACTAATATTGGGGCACCTGGGTGGCTCAGTCAGTTAAGCATCTGCCTTTGGCTCAGGTCATGATCTCAGGGTCCTGGGATCGAGCCCTGCGACCAGCTCCCTGCTCAGCAGGAAGTCTGCTTCTCCCTTTTCCTCTGTCCCCGCTTGCGTGCACTCTCTCTGTCTCAAATAAATAAAATCTTAAAAAAAAAATTAATATTTCATCTTAAATGTAAACGTGATGTTAAAAAGACTAACTTAAAAAGTAGTATATGTTCATTTGGAAAGCAAATAGGTCCTCAGAAAGAAAAAAATGAAAAAACTTTAATTCTGCCAACCCAGAAATATAAATTTAATAGACTTTCATTCCAAGTTTATGTATAATCTTGTATCCTACCTTTTTTTAACCTAAAAGTCAATCCTGAGCATTTTCTCATGTCATTCTTCTTCTTTTTTTTTTAATTTTTAATACTTTATTATGTTATGTTAGTCACCATACAGTATATCTTTAGTTTTTGATGTAATGTTCCATGATTCATTATTTGCATATAACACCCAGTGCACCATACAATATGTGCCCTCCTTAATACCTATTACCGGCCTATCCCAATTCCCCGCCCCCCTCCCCTTTGAAGCCCTCAGTTTGTTTCCCAGAGTCCACAGTCTCTCATGGTTCATTCGCCCTTCTGTTTACCCCTCCTTCATTCTTCCCTTCCTTCTCCTACCAATCTTCCTATTTCTTATGTTCCATAAATGAGTGAAACCATATAATTGTCTTTCTCTGCTTGTCATGTCATTATTCTTCAAAAAGATATTTTCTTCCTTCCTTCCTTCCTTCCTTCCTTCTCTTTCTTTCTTTCTTTCTTTCTTTCTTTCTTTCTTTCTTTCTTTCTTTCTTTCAAGATTTTATTTATTTATGTGATAGACAGACAGCGAGAGAGGGAACACAGCAGGGGAGTGGGAGAGGAAGAAGCAGGCTCCCAGCGGAGGAGCCCAGTGTGGGACTCAATCCCGGAACGCCGGGATCACGCCCTGAGCCGAAGGCAGACGCTTAACGACTGCGCTACCCAGGCGCCCCCTAAAAAGATATTTTCAATAGCAGCAAAATGCCACTGAGAATTTAGATTGTTCCCTCTTTACTAATACAAAGAGTGCTATACTAAGCATCCTTAGAGCTATTACTTGCATACAATCATAATTCCCTTATGATAAATTCTTAGAAGCAGATTACTGGATACAGGAATAAACTGGAGGATTCCAGAATTAGGTCCTCATACTGCAAAAGAGCTTCACTAAAACCCATCTACCATCTTTTCATATGGTTCATCCATGATCCTTTCACAATCATTAAGGAGAGTAAAAGAATACTGAAAATACCCATTTTACTTTTGCCTTTGTGGGATATAAAATACCTCAAAGAAGAGTTACCTTTATGTTTGCTAAATCTATTTACAATACTGTCTAGGCATATACATTTCTGTAGTTCTTTCAAAGAAAGCATACTACACTGCCCAATTATCCATTACTAGGGTGTGTTTCTAGTACTCAAGACTGTCTAACAGCACCATGTTAAAACAAAAAAACAACAAAACACCATCAAAACTGATGGAAATGTCTCCTTCTTGAAGTTACCTCACCTCCATTGGCTTTGTTTGGTCCTTAACCAAATGCCTGGACATGCCCCTTTCCACAAACCAAATGCCGTATTTCAGACTTATCCAATATATGTACATGAAAATTGGTTATCATATGCTCTAGAATGATCCTACTTATGGGAAGCAAAGAGATGCATGTAAGCATGAGTTCTGGGCTAAAAATCTGCATATCGTCTCCAGAGACCCTCAAGATTCAACATGCAGCCTCCTACACAAAGATTACCTCATTTTTTTAACTAGAACTTCTTGCAAATTCAAATTTACAACAATTCTGCTTTACTTCAGTACTGCCTCACCAGAGCTCATAATGGGTCTAAATGCCCAACTTATTTGGCAAGGAAATATTAATTTTATATACTCAACATCAAAAGAAAATCAACATTCACCCAGCCTCCACAAGAATACCCTGCACACATGTAGTGCTGCTCACCATACTTACTCAAAAGTCACTTTTAAAGCTAGTCTCCCAGTTTACAAAAAAATATGTATATATTGGTCAGACTGGTCAAAGAAACTGGCTCAAGAGTGAACAGAATGCAGCCAACACAGCTCTCAAATCTGGACACTTTAACAACCCACCATTCTCTAAACGTCAGGGTGAAAAAGGATTAGGGGGCATCATACTAATAAGAGACAGAGAGTGAAGTCCTGCTCTTTAAGATTTCCTTCACCATCTTTAACATGTAATAGGGCTGAAAATGGGGGCAGTTCTCAGTCCGTTGAGCGTCCAACTCTTTTTTTTTTTAAAGATTTTATTTATTCATTTGACAGAGAGAGAGACAGCCAGTGAGAGAGGGAACACAAGCAGGGGGAGTGGGAGAGGAAGAAGCAGGCTCCCAGCAGAGCAGGGAGCCTGATGCAGGGCTCGATCCCAGCACCCTGGGATCACTCCCTGAGCCGAAGGCAGACGCTTAACGACTGAGCCACCCAGACACCCCGAGTATCCAACTCAGGTCATGATCTCACGGTCGTGGGATCGAGCCCTGTGTAGGGCGGTGCACTGGGCATGGAGTCTGCTTGAGATTCTCTCTCTCTCTCCCTCTGCCCCTCCCCCCAACTCATGCTCACCTGCTCACTCTCTAAAAATATAAAAAATACAAAAATAAAAATAAATACAGCTGAAAATGTTTTCTCTCAAAAAAGCTGTTTGAGGAGTAGGGATTCCAGATGTCAACTGTGTGCATTTTTATCTTGGTTTTGCCGCTTAACTAACTGTATGATCTTGGCTGGTTTACTCTAAAGCTTTAAACTTTTGTTTTCTCAACTGTACACATGGAATTTCACATGCACTTTATACAGTTATTTAAATGAGATCATGTATGAAAACACTCTAGCACAAGTAACACTCAATATTTATTAAATGAATGAGTGAGTGGAAAGAGGATATACTCTGTTTAAGGAGCAAATTAAAGACAGTTACCTGTAACAAATCTCTATTTGCATGTTTATCTAAAAGTGTTTCCCACTGTATACAGAATATAACAATACATGTCTCTTATTCTAATAAATTCTTCCTTTGAATTCTGCCTTCGTCCCAGATTATTTTCACTTACTGACTATAAACACTTGGTAAACCATGTAATATCCCTAAAAACAAAAAATCAAATATTTGCTTGGGAACAACTTGTCACTACAAACGCATTTATGTGGAGTGTTATGGAATTACAAAGCATAAGCTGCTTCTTGACCTTCAAATATATTAATAAGAATTTGTTAATACGCCTTTTACAACTTGATATTCTAATCTATAAAACATGATACTTATGCAGAATGCAGCAAGAAAATGCTGAATACAGTCCTTTTAAAGTCGGCATCTGTCTACTTTAAAAACTTACTGAGAAATGCTGAAGTAATTCATCTTTCTCCTCCTCAATGAATCCCCCAACTGTTAGTGGTTTGGGGCGGTGGTCCACCACCATGTGATTCAGTGAGCCCCTTCCTCTTCCTCCACGGCCTCTGCCTCTTCCTCGACCTTGAGACGACATAGTCTTTCCTCGACCCACAGGTAAAATACCTAATCGTGCAGCCTGAATAACAACAAAAAGTAAAATATAATATACACTGTCAGACTGAACCTTGGAAAACAGAGGAAAGAAAAAAGTATTATTTGAGGTGTTAAATGTAGTGGGTAACTTCTCTTAAACCTCACCTCAACCTGTAACTGACTGAGTTTTTTCCGTAACTCTGTTGTGTCTTCTCCTGAGGATAGCCTCTTGTGAAGGTCCAGTTCAGTATCTAATAGTTCTTTCTGAGCCTTTGGAAAAATTAAGAGTAAAATGTATTTGTTAAAAAAAAAAAGTATTTGTTAGATAACGTCTAAGACCTTATTCAGAATATTATATTGAGAATAAAAGGATGCAATAAACCTGAGTGTTTTAGGGAAGGTTAACTGTGCAAAAACACACAGAGTGTATACTGACATTAGTAACAATAATAAGCATCATTATTGCTTAAGATGGACTAAAAATCAGACCTTGGAAACAGTCAACTGAGAAGACGGAGCTGAGAATAATTTTCTAATAATAAGGAGTCATAAATGAAACACAATCAGACAAAATACGTAGGAAATATTCATTAATGGTAAAAACATAAATAATAGCTACATAATTGCTTTCAGATTTGAACTATTGCCATTCTTTTTTTGATGTACTATCCGTCTTTAGATGGCATGACTGTGAGAGAATCCCCCCCCCATATACATACTCTTTAATTTTTAAAACGTGTATGTATTCCTTCTATAATTGGGGGGCATTTCAATAACAATTTTTTTTCAAAGCAATCTTGATGAACTACTTTATATTCCTCCAGTAATAGAGAACGAGAATTTCAAACGTATTATAATATTGTACATAAAAATTTGCATTCTATATATCTGATAAATTTATTATTCTGAGTTCTCAAACGGCCAGAAATTAATCTAAAATTTCATTCAGAGCTGTGGCATAATGGAACCACTGTGTACAGCAAGTATTCTCCCAGGGTAAGGAAACAAATGGCAATTAACAAAATTAGACTTAAGTGGATCTAGAATTTCTGATTAATCTTTTCAACAGAATGCCACATTTTTACCTATATAAAGCCAATGATACCTTCTGTATATTAAGAGATGGTTCCACTGTACTACAATATTAGAAAATTCATGAAACAGGAAAATACACCTTTCTTTTTTTTGCCATCACTCTAGCAATTTCATCTTCAGGAAAGGGACTTAAAAATCCAGTTAAAAAACACATCTTTGTTCAAAGAGGGTATTAGCATCTCTTTCAAAGAGAGTACACAGAATACATAGAAACATTAAAAAAAAAAGTTACTCTAATTGTCTCCCCATTAGACTATTAGCTACCTAAGGGTTCCAATGTACTTTCAAAGAGCCAAGCACATAAAGAGATGTTCAATAATCCTATGCTGAATGGAAAATGCAAATAGATACCTCTGTTTTTGTCTTTACTTTAGATGGTGTGGAGACTGCAGAAGATGTTTTTAATTCATCTTTCAATTGTGAGATCTTTTCACCAAGCTCTTTCAAAGTCTTCATTATGTTTGCCCTCTCTTCTGGTTTCATGTTTTTGTTCTTTTCTAGCTTAGATATTAGCATCTATAAAATAAACAAAAAAGTGAAACTACACTTAGTAAGTTTTAATATAAATAACCCTTATAAACTTTACTCTGAGGGTATCTTTGTAAAATCCATTGTATCCATCAATTCCAGCAGGCAAATAATGAGCTCTTGTCTTACCTTCTGGCATTCTATTTGTTTTTCTAGCACTTCTTGTCTCTTTTTCCTCATGTCTTGTTGTAGCTTCATTGCTTCCTATATGAAGAGATTAAAAAAGTTACTAACGGATAATGAAATTTGCCAACATTTGCATGCATTTGAAAAAAGACCAACTCATTTCTTCTGGGTCATCCCTATGCTTTACAAGAAAAATTTTGCTCCTAATCAAAAAACAGCTGAAACCAGAGATGAAACCTTTAAATATATTTTCTGTATAGAGTTTATATTTATAACTGTACTTTAAAAAATATTTAAAATACTAAACACTGTATCTATGACATTTATATTCACTTGAATGATGTGAATATATTTATGAAGAAAAACAAGAGCTGTTTTCACTTTCCAGTGTAATAAGCCAATACTTATTTTTCAAGTTTAAAGTTTAAAAAATGTGAGACGAAGATAGAGAACAGAAGTCATAGCAAATTCTATGGATTTCTGCCAAGAAAATATTGCCTCTCACCCCTCTGTTAATCAAATCTCCAATTATACTCAGACAATACATATAAATATCTATTTTAGTTGAAAAACTCTTATATGAGTTTAAATCTAAAAAGATAAGGAAACTCAGAAGTGAGTCATATGAATAACTACTACATAAATGTTTTACTTTATGTGAAACACTGTCTAACTTACAAAGCAAGAGAGGAATTAAAAGAGGAAATAATGAAATAAAACTCTCTGCTTCTTTACCTTGGAGGAAAAACAAACAGGACAACTCAGTGTTGTTTATTTTTATATGGAAAAAATTCTTTCCTTGTGCTGAAAGGCAACTGCAAAATAGTTTTTTGTCTGTTCATCTTTTTTTTTTTTCCAAATGTACACTGCATCAAGAAGCAGCTAAATAAACATTTAAATGTAGTTCCATAACAACATGAACTAGTCAAATGTGTTAACATAATCACTTAAGAATTCAATGGGTCGTTTCCTCTTTAAGGAAATTAGAATCAAGGCTGTTACCTGCTTCTTTTTAAGAACTTCTTGAACATCATGAGATTTAGACCCTGAACAAAGTTTTGAAGGTGTCTTTAAGTTTGAGGAGCTGTAAATCATTTTTGGATGGCCTGGAGCTGAAAATATCTATGAAACACAAATATAATTAAATTAAATTTTAGAACGGTTTTCAAGTAAATTTTTAGAAAGACTGCATGTATTTGGTTTTTTTCAGGAGTTAAAATTTTTTTTACATTTAAAAACTTCATTTACAAAACGAGTTTTTTATGTATACATAAATTCGACTGTCACTCAAATATAAAAACAAAAATTAATTTTAGCAAAAATGTTGTGTTTTGGAATGCAATTACATTACTCCTCTTCTCTTTGTATTTTTTTAATTGAGAGAAAAAGAACTGCAGCCCCTTGTATATAGGAGCTGGCCAACTACTCTGAGTGAGGCCTTACTGTCCCGTTAAACAATTTCACAGAGTATCAACCTCCAACAAGGCCACTTTTGGGACCAGGATGGGTCAAGACAAAAACAAGATCACTCCATTGACTGAACAGACACAAAAAAGAGGAATATAATCTAAACAGTAAAAACGACTAAATATCTCTCTAACCTAACAGGAATGACTGCAGCTTCTTTACCCATTATAGCTTTAGCCTCTAGTTTTCCCTCCTTCTAGGTTAAGACTAATTAAGATGTCTGATCACAGAATTACTCCTGTTTCCTTAAACCCTCCCTCCAAATCACCTAACACAGGATTAGGGTACTTTGTAATCATAATCTTCTTATATTTAATCAAATGCTACATGAATTTATAATAAAACATAAGACAAGCAGTTAGCTCACAGATCTGAGCAAAGTGGTGGTCATCTCTACTATGCCAGGTTTGGTATTTAGATTCCTTTCCCCTTCTGAACAGACCACTCTCCAGTTAGTCTTCCCTTAAGGAACAGCAGAACGACATGGTACAGCACAATCTCTCTGGTACAAGTCTTTCCTAACATACACTCCTCTTTTATCTTTTAATTAAATATATGATATAAAGGACACAGAATATAATTGAGAAATTCACAGAAAATTCAATTGTGTAAACATCATTAAATATTCAGAACCAAATACAAAACTTCTCTCAACCATACAATAGTTAACTGTCCTCAAAATTAAGCTACCTTAACTACACAGGGGGTCTCTGAAGTACTGTAGGAACCCTACATAGCTGAAATTCATGTTATTATTTATTAAAATAAAAATGGCAACACCTACAAATTACTGAGCACTTAGCATGCATTAAACACTTCTCCTTCCTTGCTTCACTAACACGAAATTTTTCAATCCCCGTAGAAACTCAATTTATTGAAAAGGTAACCATGCTTTACCAACATGAAAATTTTCAATTCTCACAGCAACTCAACTTACTGAAAAGGAAACCAATGTTCCTGAGTTATCTAATACAGCTAGTAAGAGGCAGGTCAAGTTAGTCGGGGCTGTCTGACTTCCAAAATCTGTAATTGTCTTTGTTTTGGTATCTTTTTATAATGGAATTTTTGAAACAAAAGAGTTGTATTACCAATTTGATGTATCTATCACCAAGCACCAACAATTATCAGGACAAAAAACAGTAGTTCCCCCTTATCCACAGTTTGGCTTTCCATGGTTTCAGTTACGTGAGGTCAACTGCGGTCTGGAAACAGATGACCCTCTGACTCATCAGAAGGTCATTAGTAGCCTAACACTACGTCACAATGCCTGTATCACTCACCTCACTTTCCCTTATCATGTAGGCATTTTATTTTATCATTTCACTTCATCACATGAACAAGGATGAGTACAGTACAATATTTTGAGAGCGACCTCTCTTTTATTAAAGTATATTATTAGAACTGTTCCATTTTATTATTATTGTTACTCATCTCATTGTGCCTATTAAACTTTATTTTGGGTAGGGATATACAGGAAAAAACACAGTGTATATATATATATTTAGGGTTTGGTACTATTTGTGGTGTCAAGCACCCACTGTGGGTCTTGGAAAGTATCCCCTGCAGATAAGCGGAGACTCCTATAATCTTGTTTTACTTAAATCCCCAACTCCACATTCATACCATGTTGTTTTATCAGTAAATATTTCAGTTGTATCTTTAAAAGGTAAGGACCCCCCTTTTAAAGATAACCACAATACCATCATCACACTTAAAAGATAGATGTGATTAGATATTCACATCCTAAGATTGTATTATAAATTTCTAAACATTTTTTTTCCCATTTGAATGGGATCTATTAAAGTCCATCTACTGCAACTGGTTATATCTCTTTCAAGTCTCCTTTAATACTATTTCATTTCCCATTGCTTTCTTTTCCTTGCAAATTGTTGAAGAAACCATGTTACTCATCCTGCAGTATTTGCCACAGAATTCTATGATACCCTGGTAACATGCTCTGCTGTCCTAGAATTTTCTTTAAATTAGTGAGTAGATCTAGAACCTTTATGACAATTTCTCATTCTTTGACAGGACTCTAGAAATCTCTGACAACTTCATTTTCTGGCTGGATAAAATATTCTAGGGTCATCTGGAACACTGTCAGTCCCAGATCTGGGGAAAGCCATTTCTTCAAGAACCCCTGGCTCCTCTGAGTGCTTGGGAGGGGGCAGGGGGTCATTACCCTTGGAAAGACTATTATTTCTAGATCTTTTCAGTGAGCAGAATTAAGAAATGTTCTAGAGTTTTTTATTGCTTGTTTTTTAAGATAAAATGGTATCTGAATTTGTATCAATACAGTTAATCCTTGAACAACTCAGGAGTTAAGGGGTGCTAACCCCCTGCCCCACAGTCAAAAATTCACATATTTAACTTCTGATTCCCCCAAAACTTAATAGCCTACTGTTGACCAGAAGCCTTACTGATAACATGAACAGTGAACACATATTTTGTATGTTATATACTGTATTCTTACAAGATAAGCTATAGAAATCGTTTAGAAAATCATAAGAGAAAATACATTTACACTCTTTACTGTAATTACTTTAAAAATCCATGTTTAAAAGAGCCCGGATGTCCACTGATGGATGAATGGATAAAGATGTGTGTGTGTGTGTGTGTGTGTGTGTGTGTGTGTGTATAGCCACCAAAAAAAAAAAAGAAATCTTGCCATTTGGAACAATGTGGAAAGAACTAGAATATATAATGCTAAGCAAAATAAGTCAGTCAGAGAAAAGCAAATATGATTTTACTCATATGTGGAATTTAAGAAACAGATGAACACTGAAGGGAAGGAAAAATAAAATAATATAAAAACAAAGAGGGAGTAAATCATAAGAGACTCTTAACTACTGAGAACAAACTGAGAGGGGCTGGAGGGGAGGTGGGTGAAGGGGTGGGGTAACAGGGTGATGGACATCAAGGAGGGCACTTGATGTAATAAGCAATGAGTGTTAACTGCAACTGATGAATCACTAAATTCTACCCTGAAATTAATAATACACTGTATGTTAACTAACTTGAATTTAAATAAAACCATAAGTAAATAAATAGGTAGATAAATAAATAATAAAGACCCATGTTCAGGTGGACCTGGCACAATTCACATCCATGTTGTTCAAGGATCAACCATACTTTCAATTCAAAGCAGGACTACAGTGTTTTTACTTATCTCACCTACCGTACACTTCTTTTCAACCACACTAAAAATCTCAGTTGTCAGTGACAATATAATCCTTCATTTGATTTATCCTACAATGCTCACAAACCAGTTTCAGAATACCAACACTGGCAACAACATGATTGCTGAAAAATACTTTTTGAAATTGCTTTTTGTGGGGCACCCGAGTGGTACAGTTGGTTATGTGTCCAACTCTTGGTTTCTGCTTAGGTCGTGATCTTAGGGTCATGGGAATTAGCCCCAAGTCAGGCTCCATGCTCAGTGCATAGTCTGCTTGGGTTTCGCTTCCCTTTCTCTGCCCCTCCTTGCCATTTGCTCACGCTCATGCACACTTTCTCTCTCTCAAATATTTTTTAAAAATTGCTTTTTGTCTTCAGGGTTTATCTCACTACGAATATATAGTCAAGTAACTAAAAGTACCTTTTATGTAAACATTAGTTCATTTGTTTCATTTTTCTTTTTAATTTTTAGAGATGATTTTTTTCATTTTATTTTATAACCGCATTCACCATTTACATGGTTCCAAGACAAATCTCCAAAACAAAACATAGTCAAAGCTGTCTAGTTTCTTCTATCCTTACCATAATCACCAAGACTTAAATTTTAGGAATTAAAAAAAATTTTTTAGTTAATTTCAGAAATTTTTGTTTCTGTTAATAAGCAAATACTTAATATGTGTTCATTGGACCTACTTGTTTAGACTAACAGGGCTGACTATATATGTTTTGTTCCATTTTACTTTTTTACCTAATATATCCTGATGATCACCACATGGTTCATATGAAGATACTACTCCTCATTCCACTGTAAAGTTGCACATACACTGTTCTATGAATGTACTACTACATTTTAAGTAACTAGTCCCCTACAGATGGACATCTGGGTTGTTTCCAGTCTTTTGCTATTATAAGGAGTCTACAATTAGTAGCCTAGTATGTACATTTTTTCATAGTTTAACAAATGTACTTTTGGCATACATTCTGAGGAGGATTATTACTGGTTTAGAAAAAATGCATACATAATTTTGCCAGACACTGCCAAATTTGCTTTCATGGGGGTTGTACCATTTAGCATTTCCATTGGCATCTAAATCTCAGATCTTTTCAGAAATTATCCTAGTTTATTATGTAATTTTTTAAATGGATCTAATTTTATATTTTCTATATGGCTATCCAGTTACCCAAACACCATTTACCAAAAAGTCCATACTTTCCCCATTGACCTAAGATACTGTTTTGACATCTAAAAATTCCTATTTTCAAGTGAGTCTATTTCTCGTCTTTTATTCTGTTCCACTGGTCTATCCATGTGCCAGTATGGTTATACAGATTTCATAGTATTTTTTTTTTTTAAAGATTTTTATTTATTTATTCGACAGAGATAGAGACAGCCAGCGAGAGAGGGAACACAAGCAGGGGGAGTGGGAGAGGAAGAAGCAGGCTCATAGCGGAGGAGCCTGATGTGGGGCTCGATCCCATAACGCCGGGATCACGCCCTGAGCCGAAGTCAGACGCTTAACTGCTGTGCCACCCAGGCGCCCCGATTTCATAGTATTTTTTAATGTCTAATACGTCTAGTCTCCCCTTGTTCTTTTTCAGAATTTTTCAGGTCTTCTTTGAAATAATCACCATTGTGGAAAGTCACTGTACAGATATATTCCTAAAAGCAAAGAAACTACTTAAAATATATTCCAAAGTTTGACTTCTGATTATGACAGAATTTTCTTCATTATGTTCTTACTTAAAGAAGAAAAGAAATGGACTAAGAAAGACATCTATTAACAAATGGCTAAAATTCTCAAATTCCTACTTCGCTTTGAATAGGAAAAAAATTTAACTAGCTTATTTCTGGCAGAATCATGGAAATTAGAGAAGTATACCTGCCACACTTAGGTTAGCTCTCACATTTACCTTGACTGAAGAAACAAGACATTACAAATTTGGATGAAAGTCAATTTCTTAATTTCTCTGTGTCACTGACCAGCTTTAAATATATCTGAGGATCATAGAAATACGTACCTGGCAATCTTCTCCAGCACCACCTGACTGATTCAATAAGTGTGATGCATCACTCTGGTTACCACTTGCATGTCCAAGACGATGTTTAACAGGAACTTTGTTAAGAACATAGGCGCCCGATGTCTGTGGTTTACTCATCATCTGCACACACAAAATAAACACATCCGTGGTAAAAGTTTTTAAAATGTCCAAGAATGATACAAATTCAGGGGGGTGATTACCATGGGGAAGAAAATAAAGAAATGAGAAAGGAGGGTGCTTCAATTATCTATAAGGTTTTATTTTTAAGTGGCAGATATACAAATGATTGCTATTATCCATACTTCTATGGATGTCTGAAAAATGTCATAACAAAATGCATACATATATGCTCATACAGATAAAAATTTCTAATAATTTTTTAAATGTTCCCTTTAAGGGATTTGGGGGTTTTAACTGATGGTAGCTTACATCAATAATAGTAGCTTGGAGAGACTATGGACTATGAGAAACAAACTGAGGGCCTCAGAGGGGAGGGGGGTGGGGGACTGGGATAGACCGGTGATGGGTAGTAAGGAGGGCACGTATTGCATGGTGCACTGGGTGTTATATGCAACTAATGAAGCATCGAACTTTACATCGGAATCCGGGGATGTACTGTATGGTGACACAATATAATAAAAAATCATTAAAAAAAAAATAAGTATTCATAGAAAAAAAAATAATAGTAGCTTGGTGCATGTATATATGTATATACGCTCATACAGATAAATATGCATGCTTATATGTTATATATGCTCATTCAGGTAAAAATTTCTAATAATTTTTTAAATGTTCCCTTTAAGGGATTTGGGGATTTTAACTGAGGGTAGCTTATAACAATAACAGAACAGGGTCTAATAGATCACAAAGGTGACAGTATCACTTTTATGCACCACCTGGTCAACATCTAGGGGAAGCATTTACCTTTGGGCTCTAACATGAAGTGGGACATAGACAAAAGAAATTCAGGCTTAGGTGCAAATAAAAAGGATGATGACTGGACTTAAAACTATGTACGGTAAGATATCCTTTTTAAAAATCTGAATGCATTTAACTGAAACAAGAGAACACCCAGGAAAAGGTTATGATTATCATCAATATTGGAATGGCTCTAGTGCATGGTAGTTTGTTCTTTCCTTCCTTCATCTATTCATTCAAGTGTATTATGAGCAATACATGCCAGGCCTTGTTTTAGGCATGGAAAACAGAATGAATAAAATAGACAAAATCCCCATTTTCTTGGAGCTTACATTTCAGTTTTAAAAGTTTTAAGAGCTTTTTAAGAGTTTTCTACATGGAAAAATTAAGACAGAAGAGTGGGTAAAAGGATGACTGATTCTAACACAAAACAAAGCAAAAGTTCTAGATTCAGAGTTGTCTGGTAGTGGACAGTTACTACATTTTACTGTTGAGAAGAATCACTAAGGGTATTTCTTTAAACATGTAGATTTATGGGCCTCATATTCTAAAGACTGACTCTATAAGTTAGGGGAGATAAGGCCCAGGAATTTGTACTCAGGTAATTAATTCCAATAGAACAGCACTTGTCTAACTTTACGGTTCATTAGAATCATCCAGAGAGCTTGCTGAGGCCCCAACCACAGTGATTCTGACTGAGTAAGGTGGGGTGAGGTCCAAGAAACTGCATGTCTGGTAAGTTCTCAGGAGAGGAGATGCTACTGTCTGCAGATAAAACTGAGTGGCTTTAACATAAATCACCTAAGGACCCAAACTGAGAAACAATGATCTAGATAGAAGATGGGACTAGAGGACCTCTCATCCTCTGTGAACCAGTGGATTACCTTCTGGATACCCCCATGTACTGTAGAGGGAGGAGACTGGGCCACCAGCACCTGCTGCTGATGAAGGTGCTGTGGCAGATGATGGTGCTGTTGTGACAGGTGACTAAGTGTTTGCTGCTGCTGCAGGAGTAGCTGTGTTGGAGACTGTAGTGCTGGCTGCTCGTTGTTTTCTCTATGCCACAGAACTCGAATGAATCGGTTGTTTAGAACTGCTTCAGTGCTGGAAATGGCTTTCCTGGCCTCCTCATTGGTAAGATACTGGATGAGTGCTGCTTCCGGATCTCCCTTAAAAGCAACCTGTAAGAAAAAACAAAAGCATCAACAAAAAAATCCACAGAAATTAACAAATAGTTAAATGCAAATAAATTACTGAAGAAATCAATAATTCAAAAGTAGGGAAGAGCCTGCTGAAATCCATTCTGAATGCTTTGTAAATAAAGTTCTTCATCCCTCTAAAAGATAATATGCATATTTTCCAAAATGATACATAAAAGAATATTAGATAATTCAATAAATAATCCTAGTAATGTTACCTAACCACTTGGGGAAAAGTTGTTAGATCCCTCCCAGATATCTTACATTCAAATAAACTCCAGAAAAGGAAACTATTTTACAATAATAAACAAAACACCTGATAAAAACACAGAAGAAAAAAGGGTGGACATCTGTATAATCTGAGTGTTTGGAAAACCTTTTTATGCATACCTATAAAAGTAGGATCCATAAAGACAAAGAACAGGAGATTCTACCACATAAAATTTTAAAATCTGTCAATCCAAATATGCCCTAAACTAAATGATGAATGGAAAAACTGTTTTTAATATATATGACAAGCAGTGGCTTAGAAAAGCACTATTGTAAATGCCTTCAAAAAAATGGGCAAAGACAACAGGCACATCCAAAAATAAAACCTGCAAAAGATCTATATAAGAAACATATTTTAAAAAAGCAAATTAAAACAAGTATAATTTTTCACTTACGAAACTGGCTAAAAAATTTTAATGGATCCACATTACAGTGCTGATGAGGGTTCATACAGTGCATTTGGGAGTATCAACTGGCACAACCCTTTTGGAGAACAATTTGGCAGCTCAAATAAAAAGTCTTAAAATTCCCTTTAATTCAGCAATGCATCATAAAAAAATAATGAAGGTTCAATGACAAGGAAGCTCACCACAGCATTGTTTTTATATAAAGCAATAAAACAACAGAAATTCCCAACAACAAAGAACGTAAACAAATTATGGCCTATTGTTAGGGACTGATTTATGACCTCCCTCCCAAATTTTTATGTTGAAATCCTAACCCCCCAGTGTGACAACATTTGGAGACAGGGCTTTTAGGAAGTAATTAAAGTTAAATGAGGTCATAACGGCGGGGGCCTGATCAGATGGTACTGGAGGCCTTATAGAAAGAGGAAGAGATCTCTCTCCTCTTCCACAACTCCAGGACAGCAAGAAAGTTGCGACTGGCAAAGCAGAAAGAGAATCCTCATCAGGAACCAACTTGGCTAGCACCTTGATTTTGGACTTCCCCCGAAATAAGTTTTTGTTGTTTAAGCCACCCAGTCTATGGTATGTGTTACGGAAATCGGACGAGACTCACTGACCAAACTACATTAAGCCATCTTATTTTTTCTAAATGCTGTAAACAATAACGACCTAGGAAACATCTTAAGAGAAAAAAGGCAGTCAGAGACATTTGGTATGACTTTGTATTCTTGAAGTGTGTAAAGTATTTTTAAAAGAACATGTGTATATGTGCATATGTGTGTTCTTCCATATAAACAAATATAGTATGTCTTCTCATTAAAATATTAGTAACTATTATTGCAGAGTAGTGAGATTCAGGTGATTTGTTTTTTCACTTTTGTTTAATGTACTTCCAATCATCTATAAAATTAAACATGTACTACATTCAGGGACAAAAAAACTGCTTAAAAATCTCTCAAAAAGATTTCTCTGAGTTCTTTGAAATATCAAATTTCCTAGTACTACTTTCTTAAACTCAGTTATATAAATCACATTTGGTTTGATGACAACACTAACCATCAGGGGTGACTAACTGAAACTGCAAATTAATGAGGCCTTCCAAATACTCTCAATTACAGCATAACACTCAACCACAAATTCATAAATTGGAGACAGCAGAATACAATTTATGAAATATTAGATAACATGTTATACTGCCTAGAATTCTCAAGATTAGAACCATCCATAACCAATTACTATTTCACTGCAATATAAGAGTCATTCAGTAAACAAAATTACAATCTTAGAAATTACCAAAAATCTCACCTATCTAGTTAGAATACTAAAGCAGATTAAAAAGTCATTTGTCCAGAGATAACACTATGAACAAAAATACACTAACTAGCCTGTGTGTCTTTCAAGAAGAAGTTGTGGATAAGAAACAAATGCATTTAAAAATACAAATTCAGCTTAACAATTTCATAATAAAATTGTGTATCGAGCTATATAGTGGAGTTTAAAACACTTAGCAGAGATAATGAGAGTAATTACTGGCTCATTTAAGCAAAATGAACTGGTAAGAGTATTTTCAAAGATGCATAAAACCACATTAATTCTGTCACCAACCTAGCCACATTTACCTGGATGTTTACAATAGTTCCAAATTTGCTGAAGTGTTCGTTGAGCTTGGTAATATTGTTCAATTCCTGAGGGATTTTCTTGACTTCTAATTTGGTGTTTGTATACTGATTCTTTCTCAAGAATCCTGGTTTACTCTGACTGTTATTCCCTTGCCTGAAAAGAATATTAATAGATCTTGATTAATTCCCCCACCTTACACCTAGCCACGAGAAAGGTCAACAAATAATTTAAGTTTATGTGTATTAAAGCACCATCTGTAAGACATTCTTACATTCTTGAGAAATATACTTAACATTCTTCAGAAATTACTATATAATTTTCACATCTTCCTTGTAGAGAGAAAGAAAGAAGACTGAATGGCAAAAGATGACAAAACGAAAAAGACCCAAATGAGATAAAAAATCATATGGTACAAAGATCCACAACAATTACCAAGGAGTCTAACTTTAAAGCAAGGAATGAACATCATTTTTTTTAATGGCATGTTTTCCAACTTTGGCAAAAGTACGTTGAGTTTTTCCTCTTTACTACTCATTTCCAGTGTCTCAATAATTCTTAATACTGGGCTAGGCCTAGATATAGTAAATACAAATTATTAATATCTATTATTAATATTCTGTTAGCTCTTCCATTTTTAAGATGTTCTAATGATGCCTCTGGGAACCCTAACTTTGAGACACATAGTTTGAAAATCATTGATTAATGACAGCTCTTAATTTTACAAATTAACTAATGCACACAACAATAACAAAAACACCAATTAAATGTTACTAAGTAGCAAATTATCTTACTTTCCCAGCCAAGGTTTCTTTGTGAGTGGCCCTTCCAAACCACTTATAGCTCTTTTTCGGCTATCTGGTTCAAGAACTACTCTGGTTATGTTGCTATTAATTGAAACAGGAACTGGTGGTTCAGTCTGGATGACAATGTTAGCAGCTGTTGAAAACAAAAATTAACATTACTAACAATGCATGGTCCTTGGGGAATTTCAAATGATTAAAATATTTAGCCTAAAAGCTAAAAAAGCACAGTGAATAGCACCAAACTACCATCCCTTTTCAGAAATGCTTAACAGCAAGAAAAAATTATCAACTGCCTTTTTCTCCTTTTTCAAAAAATACAACATCCAAGTTTAAAAAGTCATAGGCAACTCCAATGTAATAACTAATTCAGGCAAGGATCCTCAATGGATGCAAAAAAATAAATCGGTGAAAGACTGTTACAGAACAAGATATTTTTTTTAGAAAAAATTTTTTTTAAAGATTTTATTTATTTGAGAGAAAGAGAGCACGCGTGCAGCACCACAGTGGGGGGGGGGGGCTGCAGGGAGGGGGAGAGGAGAGGGAGAAGCAGGCTCTGGGCCACCTGGGTGAGCAGGGAACTCTATGTGGGGCTCAATCCCGGGACCCTGGGATCATGACCTGAGCTGAAGGCAGATGCTTAGCCCACTGAGCCACCCAGGTGCCCAAACAAGATACTTATGTGGTGCCGAAGTACCACTCCACAAGTGATTACACTACAAAGGAGAGATCTAACTATTATCACTGCAGGCAAGCAATCAAATTTAGCACCATAAATATTGTGAAATTATTTGTATTCTGATGTGATTCAATAAAAAGTCCACCTAGATAGGATATTATATTTTCTTATGTGCAGCAATTATAATTTTCTTATGTGCAGCAAAGATACGGTGCTTATATGTGACTACACCTTATTCCTGAATGTAAAATAAAGGATCTAAAGTGCACAATCCCTACAACACACTTTCAAGTAGTTCAAGAAAAAAAAAATGTGAAGGGAGAAGGGAAGAAAGGAGGAAGAGAAGAATGTGTATGTATACAAGCAAGCACTCACACCCAAAGGTGACAAACACAGTAACAAATGGTGAACCAAAGTGAAGGTATTTAGATGTTTATTGTACTTCGATTTTTTTGTAGGTTTAAAAATTTTCAAAACTCAAACGTTGGAAGAAAAATCCAAAGCCAACACTATAAACTGGCATGTTTCATTCACAACATTTAAAACTAAAATACTTTAACTGACCTTACAATGGCTCATCTGTGGGTGGGAAGAGGTGTGTTGAATAAAAAAGTAAGTTAACACCAATCTATGCCTGACATACTCTGAATATTCTCCTTAACTTTAGTAACTCCACCAAAAGTAAAGCTAGCAGCAAAGAGTAACATGTAGGGCTAGATATCTATGTGGTGCCAAAGTACCACTCCACAAATGATTACACTACAAAGAGAGATCTAACAATTATCACTGCAGGCAAGCAATCAAACTTAGCAACATAAATATAATGAAATTATTTGTATTCTGATCGGGGGATTTCACTGTGTGACAGTGAAATTGTGAGGCAAGCTCACTCATTTAACATGTATTTCTTCAGTAGCTGCTACAGCTCCAACAATTATATTAGACCTTATGTGTAAGTTCGTGAACAAAGTCACTATGATCTCTGACCTTCTATGGCGTTTGTTTTTAGAAGGCTAATGCAGATAACAATTGTGATGGCATAAAGCATTCTAGAATTTGAAATGCCATTATATCTTCCCTAGAATACTTTTGATGACCTCTTAACATTGCTTCGTGCTTTTCTTTACTGAAGTGTTTTATAAGGAAAGGAAAGAGATACATAGCTAGAACTTCAATGACTTGCCAACGCAACAAACCAAGCCTGTTGTACAAAAACCACATGACTTCTGAGTGAGATTATCCATGAATTACTATACATGAACGCACACAAAGACCAGACTAGTGGCAAAAGGAAAACATGAATTTCTGAGAATATGATCTTCCCACTAATTTCAAGTAATCTGGTAATAATTTATGCATTATAGCACAGAAGGTAAAAGCACATTCTTCAGAATTAGATACGCCTGGGTTCAAGTTCCAGTTCTGTCATTAATAGCTGTGTGACCTTGGGCAAGATCTTTTAACCTCTCTAACCCTCAGTGTCTTTATCTGTAAAAAGAGAATAAAAATAGTACCACTTTCAAGGAGTTGCAGGAAAGGAATACAAGAGATAATACTACATATAAAAGCATTTGGTTTCTTCTTGACACAAAACTGTTAGTCTGTAACAGTGATATTAATGGTAGTAAAGAGAAGTTAATAAAAGCAAGACAGGAAAGAAGGTAAGAACAGGAAAATGGACACCATGTAATTAAATCAGAAAAATACTGTCAGGATGGCCCATGGCCAGTCATTCGAATTAAAATTAAATATTACAAATCAAACTATGTAAGAAAGAAGAAATGGAACGTCATCAAGCTTTCTAGCCCAACCTTTCTGAGGGGAGGAGAAAGAAGGACATCAACCCATATTAAAGGTAAATGCTTGGGGCGCCCGGGTGGCTCAGTCGTTAAGCATCTGCCTTTGGCTCAGGGCGTGATCCCGGATCCCTGGGATCAGGCCCCGCATCAGGCTCCTCCGCTGGGAGCCTGCTTCCTCCTCTCCCACTCCCCCTGCTTGTGTTCCCTCTCTCACTGGCTGTCTTTCTCTCTGTCAAATAAATAAATAAATAAAATCTTTAAAAAAATAAAAAAATAAAAGTAAATGCTTGCATTTAGTCTTTATTTTATTTTTCTGCATTTAGTCCTTAAAGTTTTCTACCTATGCTTTGCAAAGGTCCTAACATATGGTTGTAATCACAAATACCAAAAAAGATCAAATGATAATTTTATTGCAGTGTTTCAGATTCTCAGTTATTAGTGTGAAGCACAGCTCTTATAATACAAAGGAGGCCCTTAAATGATCAGTTCTTTGAGGGCAAGGGACCATGTCATTTCATCTTTCTTTACCTAATATCTAACATAGTGCCCAGTAAATAGCTAAAACATAAAGGTCTACAAAAATAGCAATTAAAAATGTAAGCATTATTTTTATTTTAAATATATCCTAATTATAGCTTTAAAATAAAATTTGGAGATACAATTATTCAAACACATTTATTTGATAATTATATAGCACTCTTCAAAAAGACAATGTGTAAGTAATTCTGAACTTTAGTGAGGTCTAAACTGCTAAATTTAGTGAACTCCTGTATAACAATAGCATCAAAGAAAGTATGAGGCAGTCCCACCTCTTGGATTTGCATCCATATCTCCAGATGTTAGGCCAATCAGGTTTGGGCGCTGTGTCTGTGTTCTTGAAAAGAACTGTCTGTACTGAGATCTACCAGAACTGGTAATACTAGGAGCTTCTGGATTATAACCATCTGGTTCATATGTATCTGGGGGAAAACAAAACAAGACACATAACAAATCAGAGAGAAGTTAAGTAATTTCTCATTAATAAAATAAACAACTGCAAAAATGAATTTTTTCTTCAACAAATTTATCAATCTATACATATATATCTGAATTACAGTATATAGATATACCTGTTAGAAGTGAAAGAAATGAAAATGCTCCTGTCCCAAAATACAGATACACAGATCCATGCTTAATTATGGAGATATTCCCAGATTCATTTACCTAGCCATTTTTATCCTCTATATTAATCGCTTAATCCTAGAAACATGCACATACATGAATACCATATATAAAGGACTGGTTGAGTTTCCTCAATTACCATGTCTCACCAATTTCCAGGTACACTTAATTAGGGGGAAATCAATCTAATTTGGTTATTGGTTATGTACAGTTTAAAATGGAAATATACTAGCTGGTTTCATACATAAAACATTTCAAATGCTTTATTTCCAACACCTAAATAAATTTTATATGTCTAAACGTAATCACAATCTTACTACCAACTACCTTATCAATGTCCCTTTTATCACATTCCCTTTGTTTTCTCTAAAACTAAATATTTAATTTTTAAAATCTAATGCTAAATAACTATTTTGTTAGTGTTAAAGAAATTCTGAGTGTTCATCTCTAAACAGTATATATCCTCTTCATCCTACATAAAATCAAAGAACGGTTAAGATTAAGTGAAGACACTGGTTTTCCCCACTGTGCTTCAGAAGTCCTTGCATCTCTTTTTTATTTTCTTAGTGGAAAAATTCTCTATGGCGTTCATATGAAGTTTCAGCTACAAGGTAAGAGACATTCAGATCCTTATTAACGGCAAATCAGTTCTGTGATTCAAAGTAGGTGATCAGCAAATTATTATAAAAAAAGTTTTCAGTTACCACTTGGTAGTCTTGACAGAAGATCTCTTATAGTTAAAATCTCCTATAGCTGCAGGAAGTTTTAAAGAAGTTACACAATCAAATGACCTTGTTCTATAATTCCCGAGAATACACAGAACCCCTAGAAACTTAAAAGTCCTTAAGTCAATTACGATGAACTGAAATCCAAGGGCAAAGTGAGAAATGTTAAAAACCTCATGAGACGCCCACGAAGCACTCCACACAGGTCTTCAACATGTACATGTAGGTGGGAGGGGGAGTTTTCAAGATACCACTGCATTATACACAGCCAGTCCATACATGGGGTGGGGGGCGGGGGGAGACATAATCATCCATGATCAGCAAGAAATCAGATGTTTTTGTTTCGTTTTAAAAAAAATTAACCTAGTTTTTCTTGAAATATATCAATGATTAGAAAACATTCAAATATCCTCTTCCTATTTACTGGATTAGAAATTAGTTCAAAGAACTAGCATGACTTTTGTTCCTGAGGCACTAAAACTCAACATAGAGGACACCAGAGATAACAGACACACAGGAGGCCTCATCATCTTGCAACCACTAGGGACAAATCAAAGACGCAGAGGAAAAGGAAAGAAAACTACCTAAGAGCTTTAATGGAACTTTGTGACAGCAGATCAGGATGCCAGCCACCACTCAGGCTGGCAGGCTGTGGTACAAAAAGATCAGAGAGGTGGATGGCCATTTGCAGCAAAGCTTACCTGGGACCAGAGGGGTGGGGCTGGAGACTGAGGTATGGTACCCAATGGAGGATCCCATGAGGTTTCGAGGTGGCACCAAACGAGCTGCCAACAGAGGAGGCGGTGTCCCCAACTGAAGTCGCTCAGATGCAGCAGCACCATGTTCACGAGAGTACATGGGCTGTCCTACAGGGGAAAGAATAGGAGGGCAGCTGGGAATGAGAGTCACAAGCTTCTCAGGTAATGCCGTACTTCCTGAGACTTCAGCCAAGAACAGAGAAAGTACACCAATGGGAATGGCAGTCGAGAAACGTATTACTGAGATTCTTCCTAACTCAAGAAACAGACATACAAGTGGTTAGGATGCACTAAGGTATAAAGAAAGAATAAGAATTAGGTAGTATGACTGCATAGTCACAGAAGTGAAATGTGCAGTCAACCATATCACACTATCAGACAAAGGTGCCCAGAGCTATTACTCATATAGAGACTTGTATCCAATAAAAACATGTAGTTTTGAAGACTGTCATACCCATCAAAACCAAAAACTGTTCTCCTCAAACTCACATAATTTCAGGTTCACACAAAACTACTCCCATATCTAAGAGAAAAAGAATAAAGAAATCAAAAAAATTAAAACACACACACACACACACATACCACAAGCATACCCTCATAGAGAATAAGAAATATTCAAAAGAAAAAACTAAACAAGATAATGAAAACTTGTTACTCCTTAACACGTGGGTAACAAGTACAAAGAAAAAAAGGACAAAACCCCAGTTACAAAGACCAACCACTGTACATATGAAATCACCTCAAATATTAAGAACCACTTTTTGAAAGAAAGGACATTTAGTGCTCACATTTATTAATGGAACAATGTCTGACACAATGAAGTTAAATTTGGTAGAACAGAATTTAAAAAGAAGTATGAAAGAGCAGTTTTTTTCTCTCATTGCTCGCTTAATAGTATCTGTTTTCCTGACTACCCTATGAGACCTATTTATAATATTTACTCAATACTTTATATCTAAAGTCAGACATTCACTATGTGGCACAAGATAAAGTGAATTCAGAATTTTTTTTATACCCAATGACTGTCCCTAAAAGTTACGAATTTCCAAAGGATTTTTAATACACTTTAACAGAACAAGCCACAAAGCAACCACCTGATTTCACAGTAAATGTAGAAGGGAAACAGATGTAATAAATTTTACTATCCTTCTTCTCCTATATGCGAAGTAAAGGGGCAAGTGACGAATCATACTGTACAGCAGACCACAGAACTGTGTGCTTAGCACCAATTCTTTCAATATCTACATTTTAAAAGGCTCTTTCAATCATTGTTACAAAAACAATCTAACATATCATCAACAACCTAAAAATAGTTGTTAAGAATGACCTATTGTGCAGAATTTCTGCAGAATGAAGGAGTATACTAAAGAGAAAAATGGGGAAGTGCATTCTCAGTCCACATGACTGGTTTAAGTTTTTGACACAGCATTCAATGTACCCAGTATAATTAACTAATAACTGTCTCAAAGTGAATTGAAAAGTTAAAGGCTAATTTGCACAATGTCCTTTCAACACGAATGACAAAGAATATGCATTTAATTGCAGAAAGAAGGCTGTTTATTCAAATTAAGCCTGATGTTCTTCAACACCTGCTGAGATCTCTAAATACTATTTAAAAACAAAAAGCTTCCTTAGATAAAAGGCTGACTCTAGGTCTGGGCAGAAAATTAAGATGAATCTGGTATACTGTCATACACACACACACCTTGTGCTTCTAGAAGCAAGACAACTATCAAACACTAGGTGTGTCAAAAACAAAACAATCTGCAGGAGCCAACATGAAGAGGCTCCCATGGTCAAAGAAGAAACAATGTGAACACCAAAAAGGATGTAATGGGGTGAAACATATCAACATGTTAAAAATCCATGAGTTCATAATGACCCCTTTGGAAAATACTAGGAAAGCAGGTCATTCTTCTGAAAACTGACAAATGAAAGGAATCAAGTATTTATCCCGTCTTTCCTATAAAAACTGCATTTCAAGTTAACCAAATGGTTAACACTACTGAGTTTCACTTCATAGAATGCCAGTCAATAAACATAGAAGGAATTATAGAATTAGAATCACTTTTATATAGAATATAGAATTATAGATTCTATATATATAGATTTATATAGATTTATATATATTTATATATATAAATATAGATTCTATATATAAATATAAATATAGAATTAGAATCACTTTTATAACCCCTAATGAAACAACAGATCTAAGCAGTGATCACAAATGGCTGCTGAAACCATGAGCAACTTTTAAAATGGATGAATTAAATGAAACACCTATATACATTGATCAATATTTACAACAAAGGAAAAAACTCGACATTATGTACATCACAAAATATTACAGTAGGAAACATATCAATAAAATATTCATGACAAAAAAAAAAAACCCAGTGTGAATCTAAAGTCTCCAAATGTAGCCCCCAAATTTACAGGAAATAGAGAGGACTGAAGAATGTGTTAAATGACACAAAGGGATGCAATATGCCAAGTCCAGAATGTGAAAAAATTCTTCAGGACAATGTGTTTCTTAAATAAATGTCAAGGAAAAACCAAAAAAGAGGTACAGGAAATCATTAAAGATTTAAAGACTTAAGAAAGATATCTTCTAAATGTAATATATCACCTTGTTTGGATGCAGCTTCGAAAGAACCAGCTGGGAAAGGACACCTATGATACAGTTTGGAAATATGAATACTGATTGGATATGTGACAACGGTAAATACAAAAATTTGGGGAGTGTGATGAAGTATTGTGATAGTGTGTGTTTAATCCTTACCTTTTAGAGATACAGACTGAAGTTTTTACTGATGAAATGTTACGTTTGGGGGTGGTTCTAAAATAATCAAGTCAGGGGTGAGTTACAGAGGAAGCAAGATTAACCATGTATGTTGAGAAGCGCTGAAGCCAGTGAGTACTTGAAAAGACTCCCGCAATATTTGTTTTCCTTTTGTGTGTATTTGAAATTTCCCAAAATAAGTTTTTCTTAAATCAAGTAACGGTGAAGGTGAGCTGGTCATAACTTATATTCATTCAGTTTAGCTCTGGTTGGCATAGAGAGTGACTAGATAATTCCAAACTGCAAACTTCCCCAATTCATGCTCCTATCTTAAGTTTTTCATGTATTTTACATGCCTGAGAGCAAAATTTTCACATTCTTAATGTTAACTTTAGTCAGGTGAAGAGTCTTTACGCAAGCTGAAATTTTACTCTGTAATTTCCTGATTTTGTCATTAAGAGTATTCCCAGGAGACAAATCTTAAATTTTAAACTAAAAGCTCAATTAGAAAACAAAAAAGATACACCTTCTAATTACTGGCCATATTTATCATATATCTCTGTATTAGAATCCAAGGTCCCTAGCACATCATCTGAAGTTCCAGGGCCTAAACGGTGCCTGATGCATAGTAGGAACTCAATAAAGAATCACTTAAAGAAAGGATGAAAGCTTATTTATTAGAAGTATCCCAATGACCAGTATTTTGGATGAAACTCTGTATGTTGAAATGGGCAGTAAGATAATGAATATGTCACAAACCAAAGTAAAACACAGGAGACAGAAACCCCAGACAATATTCAATGACTCTATCAAATATCGATATACTTTTCTAGACATCAAAATCCATGATTCTACACTGAAAAATGTTCTATAGAATTAAACGAGGAATCTCAAGTTTAGTAGGAGTATAGTGTTTCAGTAATTTTAGAGAGTTGATAAGAGGAAATATATTTTCAGGAAGATAAAGATAATTTACATAAATTCATTTGAAGACTGACAACTGCCTTCAACCTAAAAATCAGTCTGTTGAATACAGGATATTATATTCTAGCATTACTTCTTCACACACTCATTAGAGTGAGCTTAGCAATCATAAAATTTTTCTACTAGCCTTCTTCAAAGAAACTTAACAGGTTGAATTTAAGGGAAAAAAGGGAATAAACTTGAAAATGGTACTATGAAAACCAAAAATATATACAATGAGTTGGTTAATTCAAATTATGGTACAATATTTTAAGTACTTCAGAGGAAATAGTTGATTTTGTAATAGGTGTTACCATATTGCTCTCTTTCCATACAATTTCAATTATATCTATGATTTGAGTCCTTTTCAGAGTATCTGTGACATTTTTAATTCAAGAAACAACAAAATTGGACTTTTTTTCTATTGACATCACCTTTTAAATAGCATTACAGGAGCCACCAATATCCTATCCAGTTATATGGTGGGGATAATTTCTTTTCTTCTGTTAATACTCAATTGTCTTATTCCAAAACAAGCAATAACCACAGCCGAAATGACGGTTTTATTTTTGACAGAATTAGTTCTTTTGTCACCTGTATTTCTGAGCCACTCTGTTCATCTAGTCATAACAGCAAAATACACTGTACTTGTTTTAAAAAAAAAAAAAAAAACATTCCTTTTCCACTATTAGATTTTCAGTTTCTTTGAAGAATCATTTCTTACTCATCTTTATATTCCCAATACCTAGCATTGAGCAGACTCCTATTTTTACCTCTAAAACTCCAGATTTCATTTTTCTCTGTATATTCCGGGTCTCTACTGACATAATTTTCACAACTAAATGCCATCTGATACACTCTATTCCATTTATAAACATTTTCTGTTATGAATTTTAAAGATAATTTTGACAATAAAATAGCCATTAATTTAAAATTTCCCAACTTATTAAACTTTGAGAGCTAATACATTGTAAACATAGTTTTTTACTTCATTTGAAGTGAAGTTCTAATTTTGGGGGAAATTACTGATTATACTATTGAGGAAAATATACCTGAACAATTTGAAAGATTCAAGTTATCTTGCCTAGAACAAAATTAAAAAAAAAAAACCAAAAACTTTTTAAATCAAGTGAATAGAAAGACATAAAAAAATTAATGACTAACAAACTACATTACACCAAAAAAAAAGTTTTACTGTTTCTTACACTGAGATCAGAAACTATCTCCTATTTTCAAATTTCTCTGAATTTTAGAATCAAAAATTTAACTTTTAAAAAAGGAAGAGAGGGGCTCTTGGGTGGCTCAATTGGTTAAGCGTCTGACTCTTGATTTCAGTTCAGGTACTAATTTCATGGGTCGTGAGATCAAGCCCCACATCAGGCTCCATGCTCAGCAGGGAGTCTGCTTGAGGTTCTTTCCCTCTCCCTTTGCCCCTCCTCCCACTCATGTGTGTGTGCTCTCTTTCTCTAAAACAAATCAATTTTTAAAATAAATAAGAAAGAGAGTAGCTTGCACGGTAGAAAGTTTTAAATTGTCTGATACAAATAATTCTGTAACTTTCAAAACAGTTGCCAACCAACTAAATCTCTTTAAACCACTGATGCAATACATGAGACTACCCTCTAAAGCAGTAATTCACAAATGCCAAAAGGGTGTTATCACCTTTTACCTGTCTGAGACAAAAAAAGGGAAAAAATGTAATTAGTATTTCATAAAACCAAATATAAAAGGATAGTTCTTTATCCTGTATTTTAATGTAAAAATTTATTTTTTAAATTGAAATGACCCTAGATATTTTCACATACAATTCCCTGATGTGGCAAATAAAAAGTTGCTAACTACATCTCCCCCAAATTTTCTTAAAAATGTCACCAGCATCTGAAACAGAAGTTTGAAACTTGGGTTTTAAAAGGCCTTTACTAATATATCACAAAATATTTTTGCTTTAAAAAGAGAAAAATGATGTTCAAGTAACATGAAATTCACTTTTTTCATCCTGGCTCTCAAGCATGCAGCACAATCCCTGGCAATAGAAGGCATTCAATAAATATTTGCCCCATTAATGAATATGAAGCTAAGTCACTAAAATAAATGGTAACTGTCTGATTTTTATAAATTAAAATCAAAATGGAATTTCTACAGAGTGAGTCGTGATGTTAAATTTAACAATATTAAAATAAATGGTAATTGGCCAGACTTTTTAAAAAATTAAAAACAAAATAGAATTTTTATCGTGAGTCACAATGCTAAATTTAACAGTAAGAAAATGTGCCATCTGCAACAAACTCTCAGATAAATAATCCATTTTTTGTACTTACAAGTCCAAAGGCATTAGAAATTAAGAGATGAACCGGTGAGAATAAATGATACAAGATTGATAAATGCTGAAGATGAGTAATAGGTATATGGGAATGCATTATACTGTCTTCTTTATTTTTACATTTAAAATTTGTCTAAAAAATGAGAGAAGCAGTAAAACAATCATGCGCTGTAAAAAAGACACTATAGTGTTAGAAGACTGAATACTAAGATGTGGTTTCTGTTCTGAAGCTTAGCTGAACATAAAATTAACATACATGAAAAGAAATCTAACAGTAGGCCTACATACAATCATATGTCATTATGTAATAAATGCTTTTTGGTCCTGTAGGAGTTTACAACAGAGCAATAACGTTCCTCCCAAGTACTTAGAAGATTTAGACCTTGAAAGAAGAGAAGAGAGAGAGATTATTAGGAATGAAGGCAAGAAAAGAAAGTTGAGTCACAATGGGGGCACAGACAAGGTATAATTGGCCTAACCAGAGAAGATACTTGTGGGAGTATAGATAAAAAGACCCTATCAAGAAGGGTAGGGTAGATATTAAGAGAAACTGCAGGGAGGGGTTCATCGATAGTCTGGGAGGAGGGGCACCTGGGTGGCCAAGTGGCTGAGCTTCAGACTCTTGATCTCAGCCCAGGTCTGGATCTCACGGTCTTGAGTTCAAGCCCTGTGTTGGGCTCCACGCTAGGCAAGGAGCCTACTTAAAAAAAAACAAACATATATATGTAATTTAGGGGAAAAATGTGGCCACTGCAGAGTTCTCATGAGGTGCTGTTCTGATTTGTTTTCTCAGGAAAATTAGCTTAACAGCATTATATGGTATGACTGAGGGGGAGTGAAACATAATGGAGTCAAGAAGATTATAGCAATAACCCAAATGTGAGGTGATTCATGTGTGGATGAGGGCAGAAGCCACAGTAGGAATAGAAAGGGATATTTCAAAGAGAAAGAGAAAGGATTTTTTGATTAACTAGATGTAAATAAAGCAATGAGTCAATCATGTCGAGGTTTCAATTCTAGTGATTAGAAGCGTGTTATTTCAATTTATAAAGAAACACAGGGATACTGGAAGTAGACTCTTAAAGAGAAGATAATTATGTTTGATTTCAGCAAAGATGCAATCTAAGGAGACAATAGTAACCATAATATTATAAAAACTAACCTTTATATTTAGCTTACTAGATGCCAGGTTCTATTCTAGATATATGTATTAATGCATTTATTCCCAAACACACTTTTGAGGTGAGTAACGTTATTATTCCCATTTTACAGAAGAGAAAACTGAGATTCAATGAAGTTTAGTAACTTTTCTAAGATCACAATGACAGTAAATAATGGAACCAGGATTTAAACCTGGGCTTCATTATATTGCTGAATGGCCTTACCATGACATGATAAAGATGAAGAAATGTTTGTGATAAATACACTACACAAAAGATGAATTTATTCATAAAGCTACATAGCTCTGTAAAAAAAAAAAAAAAAAAATCTCGGGGCGCCTGAGTAACTCAGTCAGTTAAGTGTCCGCCTTCAGCTAGGGTCATGATCCCAGTGTCCTGGGATGGAGTTCCCTGCTCAGCGGGGAGTCTGCTTCTCCCCCTGACCCTCCCTCCTCTCATGCTCTCTCTCTTACTCCCTCTCCCAAATAAATAAATAAAACCTTAAAAAAAAAAAAAAACAACCTCACAACCTGACATTTTTAACAACCAGCTACCTTATTTTTACATTTTTGGAGAAAGGAATATTTTAAAAAGCTTTACATAAACTAAAAATAACGACAAAAACACCTAAGAAATCAGGAGAATTAAGATTTAAAAACAAATTATTATAAACATAAATGTTATAAATAGCATAGCCACTAAATATTACAGTTTAAATGATGCTCTCTATCATCACTCCAGAACACAAGTTAAATAATTATTTGGCATATTTTAACTGACCTTTTGTATACTCTTAGAAGATAAGCCTGATGTTTTGGAAATTCTATCAGAGGAACAATTTTTGAACAGAAGCTTCAAAATAAATTTCGTTTAGAAGAGATTAAAGCTTCAAAATAAATGTCTTTCAGAAGATACTAGTCGGGGCGCCTGGGTGGCTCAGTCATTAAGCGTTTGCCTTCGGCTCAGGTCATGATCCCAGGGTCCTGGGATCGATCCCTGCATCGGGCTCCCTGCTCAGCGGGAAGCCTGCTTCTCCCTCTCCCACTTCCCCTGCTTGTTCCCTCTCTCGCTGTGTCTCTGTCAAATAAATAAAATCTTAAAAAAAAAAAAAAAAGAAGATACTAAATGTTGCTACTTCCTCTAGAGCAGAAGGCCTTGTCCTTCTCTTCCATTAGCACACAAGTTAAAATACAGTCACACAGCATAATCATACAGTGAACTGCCTTGTGAAAACAAACATAATTTATATATGGCATAGTCCATAAGAAGAAAAATTGTATTTTTTAAAAGTATGACACTGAAACTTAGCTTTTCTATACCCTAGCAATTTTAAGTCAAACAATTATTTACTTACGTTCTGATACTGTATAAAGGAGGTTCTGGGGTAAAGGAGGAGGTAGTCTTGCTCCCACTTGTGCAAGATTGGGCACTGCACTTGTCCCAGGCTGGTCACGGTTGTTTATCAAGCTTGACTGTGTTATGGGTGGTCCTAAGAATTAGAAGAAAGAGGGGGAGGAGAGGGGGGAGAACGGGAGGGGAGGAGGAGATAGAAAGGTAGAGCATTAATTTTTCCTAATAAAAATACTCACTACACTAAAACTAATTTGGACGGTCATAATTAAAGTACCTACTTTGGCATAGAACAGAATTAAGGAATTTGATATATGCAGGCTTCAGCACTGTAAGTTGCATAATTAATTAAGATGACATTTTAGTTCTAGAACAGACAAAACAATTCTAGGGTGAAAAAAAAGCAGGACAGTTACCTCTGGGGAGTAGGAGTGAAAAGCGGCTGAGAAGAACTTGAACAATCTTTCTGGGATAATGGTAAGTTCCTTTTTTCTTTCTTTCTTTTTTTTTTTTAAGAGATTTATTTATTTAAAAAAGAGAGAAAACTTGAGCAGGGGGAGGGGCAGAGGGAGAGGAAGAAAGAATGGTCAAGCAGACTCCCCGCTGAGCGAGAAGCCCAATGCAGAGCTCCATCCCAGCACCGAGATCATGACCTGAGCCAAAATCAAGAGTCAGACGCTTAACACTGAGCCACCCACGCGTCCCAGGAATAATGACAGAGTTCTATAGAACTCTTAAGTTCTACAACATTAGGAATATGTTTAAATATACTGTGGTCTGCAACATACTAGGAAATGCATCAAAAATAGTAATGGAAGAGTTAGAAAGATATAATAGAAATATAATAAAATATTAATCATAGAACCTAAATGGTAAGTATATGGATGTTCAGAGTACAATTATTTCCACTTTTCAGTTTGCTTGAAATTTTTCAAAGCAAAATGTTGGGGGAAAATGACATTCTTGGATTTCACTTTTAAACAGCAATATTCCCACGTAACACATCTTTTATTTGAGAATTTCTGTATATGAAGAAGCTTTTTTATCTGGGTAACAAAATCTCAAGTTGAGCTTCACAATTATACCATTTACATGACAATATTAAATCTATGTATGGGCGCCTGGGTGGCTCAGTCAGTTAAGTGTCTGCCTTCGGTTCAGGTCATGATCTCGGGGTTCTGGGATTGACCTACCTTGGGCTCCCTGCCCAGAGGGGAGTCTGCCTGTCCCTCTGCCTCTCCCTCTCTCTCAAATAAATGAATAAAATCTAAAAAAAATCTAACGTATTCAATGTCTCCAAACCTTTACTAACTTTAACGTGCTCTATAAAGAACATTAATGCAGGAATGCTAGGTGATAGGTACATGGGTTCATGCTAAACTATTTCTGCCAACTTCTTGTGAGTCTAGAATAATTTCAAAAATAAAAAGTTTAGGGGTGCCTGGGTGGCTCAGTTGGTTAAGCGTGTGCCTCTGGCTCAGGTCATGATCCCAGGATTGTGGGACTGGGTCCCACATGGGGCCCCCTGATCAGCAGGGAGTCTGCTTCTCCCTCTCCCTCTGCCCCCCCCCCCCGGCTCGTGC